>NW_014040538.1:57363-61300 GCF_001186125.1 Sphaeroforma arctica JP610
AATTAATAAAAACGGTAATAACCATTTAGGAAACTTAAGTTCCTCGTAATATTAAGAGTACGTTTATAGTTTACGTACTGCTTAAGAGTACGTTTATAACATAGAGTCTAATGTGGTGGCCCGGCTATTACATAAAGGGTAAACCGATGGACAGAAACATCTGTTTAGGGCATAATAAAATGTTCATCAACTCTTGTCTATCAGTACCATCCGTACATTTTACATTACGCTTTACCTGCATCGGCAACATGAAATCTTGAAAGGTTTTCTGTCTAAAATCTTGATTGCGCCTGAGAATATTATGACGCTCTCGCTTTCTCGCCATCATAGCATCCAGTCGTTTTGAGTGTTGCAAACTAAACGAATCAGGAATGTCTGCCTATTGAATTTTCTCGCCTGGTTTCAGATTCTTGACGCTATCGACTGTTATTTCATTACGGCAATGCCAAAGTGCCCGAACTCTTATCTCTGTGTCGCAATTAGGACCTAATTTCTCCGCCATATCTACAGTTACTACTCGTGATACGGCTGCGTTTTGCCGTGTACTCCCCGTACTCTAATCACTAGTTTTTGCTGCGTTGAACCATATCACGATTTACATACATTTGTACCGTTGCTTACTACTATGCACACCTTTCTTGAAATTCTTGGTCACCTTATCAAATGTATGTTCCAATCATTTCTTGAATGTTTGGTTGTAAGTGGTAGTTCATTTTCATTGAGGTCGCACATAGGACAGGACTTATGAATACAGATAAATGCTATCACATACTTCACAACTATTAAATACATCTATACATACCTGTATCTCAGCATCAGTATTGTGATACGGGTTGTCATCATGAAGCCTGATCCACGATGCTTCTACCGAACCCGCCTCCTTCAGATAGATCTTGGTCTTTTCAACCATGTCACTAGCGCTAGTAAAAGACTTCGCAAAGTCTTTAAACCCTGTGCCTTTTCCACCTTGGCATGGAAGCTTCCGCCAATGATTGATAGTGCCGTCTGCTGGCTCTCTCACTAATGGAAGCGGCTTGTTCACATCTAGAATGTCTTTGGTGGATACGTGTCTCAAAGGAATTTGTTACTAGGACATGCATGAGAGATTATAGAGTCCAATCCTTTTCCTTATTATCTACTACCATTTTAAAGGTTTGCGGGGAATCATCAAGCTTTGATAAATACTCGAACGTGTATGTTCCATATCGTTCATTGTACTTGACATACACAGCAATATCACGACTTATATCTCGTTCATCACCATTACATACCTCCGCATCGTTTGGCAGAGTTGTAGCTGGATCCATATCATCGATTATTACGTCACCGTCTGCATTGCTGTTGTCTTCTTGATTATGTGATCGGTCATAGAACTCTTCGAATGACCATTTTCCATTATATGTTGCACCATGGGCCATAATTTTGTACACTATGTTGTTTTTTTTCCGTAGTTTTTCCATTTTGACTTTTAGTAATGGGCTCTCTTAGTCTAGCAAATCTCAGACAATGTTGCCTGGTTTGTACGTCGTACGGGCCCGGTAAAAATCGAAAGCATATACCATTGGAACCAAACCCCTCAGTCTCACTGAGCATACAGAAAGGATGACATATCGTATCACATACCAGACATTTGTGTGACGATGTAGGATGTGTTTTGAGGAGACAGAACGTACATCCGACCAATGTCAGCTTCTGGTCATTTGAAGGTTTTTCCAGATGCGATCGATGTTTCACTCTGGCATCATCGGCAATATACCTTCCCGTCTGTATGTGTGCGAAGTCCCCCCCCCACCTGTCTGTATGTATGCGGAGTGCCCACCTGTCGGTATGTGTGATGAGTCACCATCTTTATGTATGCGTACAGAGTCCCTCCCTGTCTGTATGTATGATGAGTTGCCACCTGTCTGTATGTGTGTCGAAACGCCACCTGACTGTATGTGTGAGAACCTTCCCCCTTCCTGAATGTGTGACTGTGTGCTGTTTGCACGTGTGGGTTTGTATGACCTAACTGTGAATGTAACTGTGTATGTAAACGTTTAAGTTGCCGAGTCTGATGTGAAAGCAGAAGTAAGGTTTCTAGCTACCGTTGAGTCTATTGTTTCAGTTTTTGTGTTTGCATTATCTTCTGTGCTTTGAGCAATTCACTTGTTAGCGGTAGTGATTGATTTCTTGTTCGTGCATTCATGGATCGATGTGTGTTTGCATTGCTACTTGTCTGATGAGTGACCATACGTGGTGCCCTAATTTCCGAACGTGCGGCTGTATATCTCCTTCCTTTCGTACCACTAGATAGAGTAGAGCCTTGCTGGTGTAAATGTGATTGTGGTTGAACTATATTGGCATTAGGAGTTTGCATTTGAATATGTTGCATGTATCTGTGGCCAGTTGATCTCATATTAACGTGTTCGCTGTGTCTTTGTTGTGAGAGTTGTTTAGTGTGTTATTGGATGATTGAAGTTGTCTCAGAAAGGGGGAAGGTCCACGGTAAGCAGTCTCGTGCCTATCACTCACCTGTTCGGCATCAGATTGTGACATCGTATCGATGCTTGATGCAATGTCGGTTCGATTCAGTCGACTATTATTGGTTTCCCCCTCCATTGTTTATTTTGAGAATGTTATTATGTACTGTCACTACAATGTATGTGTATCTATTGTCGCTATCTGTAGGGAAAGAAGCTTATATATTCACTAGTATGCTGACTATATCTACTATACTAAATAAACATTAACATATAACTAGCACACTTAGGGAGTCGTTGACTGGCGGTAAGTTATTTTAAGACAACTTTTAGAATGTCCACCACTGCTACTTGAACGTCGAGCGGTGATTAACGCCTGTTAACCGCCAGTCGACATTTGTACCGTTAGAGGAGGAAGCAACTTTGGTAGGAACTCTGGCAGGTATGGCGAACACTTTCGGTTGTAATGTCGAACGTGCGGCGACTTTTATTTAAGTCAGTTTCGTGGATTGTTTGTTTCGTTGAGGTGCATTGCGCAAAATGGACAATTTCGACGGCAAGGATTCACTTATGCTATTGGTTCAATAAAACATATTCAGCCAATATCTTTCTATGTATTTTCTCATAATCCTCAATTTTACGCTATAAAGTTGAATTTTCATACCACAATACATAGACTTTCAGTGGTAATTCTTGAATTACTTAATGATCTATTCGATTCTTTTATATGTAATTTTTGACCTTTTTGACCAATTAAATTCTTTTATTTAATTATATATTTTAAGATCGAGGCCTAGCATGGGTTGACGCTTCGCCAGAATAGGTGGAAACGACAATAATTCACCAACTATATTTCATCAAAATATTTGTTGAGTTGTTTATAGTTGGACAGATTTTCTACTGTCAAAACATAACAGCTATTAATTGGGCCATATAAGGTAGATCCAAACAAAATTGGGTTTCAGAATTGGCTCCCGGTATACTACCTGAAAACGGGAAAACGGCTTCAAAGCTAAGCAATAACGTAGAACGTACTCCGTTTTCAGCACATATGAAGAACATATTGAAGTCTGGTCTCAACTCTCAACTCTCAACTCTCTCTCTCGCTCTCTCTCGCCTCTCGCTCTCTCTTGCTCTCTCTCGCCTCTCGATCTCTCGCGCCTCTCGCTCTCTCCTCGAAACTCTCTCTCTCACAGTCTCTACCCGCCTTTTTACTCTAAATACTATAGAGAGTGTGAGTGCTCTCTCTCTCTCTCAGTCTCTACCCGCCTTTTTACTCTACATACTATAGAGAGTGTGAGTGCTCTCTCTCTCTCTCTCTCTAGCTCAGTACATAAAAGTAGAGATAATTTTATATACGTACAAATATGTGTATTTATGTTTGCCTGTATGATAGAGTAGCAATAAATCAGAGAGATGCACGTCGTTTGCTATCGTTTTAACCGAGAAGTAATTTTTTTTTTGTTGTTGGAATTTTA
>NW_014040538.1:63407-67560 GCF_001186125.1 Sphaeroforma arctica JP610
TATATATATATAGCTTAGCCTCGCGCGCTCTCCAGAGTGAGCAGTCGCTAGAGAACCCCAGTGTACAAAAGTCCAGAACTAAGGATCGGTTCGGTAGACTTGACTAGGAGTCTCAGACTCCCAGGTTTAGCCAACATGCGGGTCGCTAACGGGAGAGATAGAGAGAGAGAAGTTATAGAGAGAGTGGCAACTAGTCTAGAGAGAGAGAGGGAGGGGGGGGTGGGGGGAGAGAAGAGGCAACCAGTTTCCGGCTCATGGAAGGTTGGAGCAATAAACAACAATGATCCCACGTCTCCAGTTGTTCACAAATGTACACTTCTTGAATGAAACAAAGCTTTGCACACACACTCGCACATACGTCTGTAACCCAAACCCCTTTCACCCTTCTCATGTTATTCAGAATCAATCTGTGAGATATGAAGGGTTGTCAATACTTATTTTATATTCTATTAAAAATTATCAGTCATTGTTCCACACATCTTTTTTATTCTCACCTGCGAGCAAATAAAGCCGAGTTAACTACTGTAGCATTGGGACTAACAGCTTCCCACTCTTACTAGGGCACTGGGTCACATTATTAGATTGTTTACGGAAGGTGCCATCCTGGTTCGATCGGGGTCCTAGTATGCGTCCTAGGCTTCTAAGTTCCTCTGGCACAGCGCGAAGAGCTGGCCGATTTCCAAGTTGCGGAGCCGCTAGCTATATACTACAACGCATGCAAATACTTCGAGGTGAGCGAATACATATATCCACCGGGATGAGTAGCATCTGAAGACTGAAGGCTGTTTGCTTCTCCTCTCACTCTTCGTCCTTTATGGTCAACTATCACATCACGGCAAGTAAGTAGCTGGTCGTCGGCATAAAGTGCCATTGACAAATGATCCAAAACACATATCGAGGTCCACTAAGAATATGAGCGTCTTCGTGCGCTTCAAAACCAGTATGGGCTTGAGGACACAGAGAATGAATTTGCCAGCTGATAGTTGTTTCTATATATGAAGAGGCAAATAGCCCGAATCTACAGTAGTTCCAGTACCCACCGGAACCTTGTTGCTATCCTTCACGAGCAAGACAATCAAATGGTAAATTTTTGTTATATCCTGGTGGGTGACCTACTTGGCCCGCGCACATGCGCATGCGGACTGACGAGTTTGTAGCGAGCGTTCTCAATCTTTGTTTCTTCGTCTACATATGAATACAGTATTATTCTTTCACACCAGTCGAGGGCGCTCGTCAAGCCTCGTGTAATATATATAAGAACGGGCGCCAGGCCACATAGATACCTTACTTGTTCTGTCTAACATTCTTCACCCACTATTGAAACCTCTGTCATACATATCTTTTCATTTGCATGTGGTTGCTTTGATTATGACAGGAGGTTCAAGCCTTTTTCTCAGACTGAAAGTCTACTTAGCTCCCAAAGAACGTGGCAACCCATCCAGCTGTGTAAACACGTGAAAAGGTTGGTCTGAAACGTGCGTGTGGCTGCCACATCGAAGAATTCTGTTCAGACTGGGAGAGATTGATTCACAGCTTATACACCCAGAGCTGTGGAACATTCTCCTGACCATTGCAATGCCTCTCTCCAACATGACTGGAAGGCTGATGCTGATTGAGAGCGCTCTAAACTTGAATTTTCGAAAGTGTGGCCACAACGACATAGTTCGGTGGCTATTTTTTTTAACCTAATCCTGGCTAAATATATAGGAAGAAGCTGTAGAAGCCAACACCTGATACGCTTTTAACATACTCGGCCGCTAGCCTTTGATCGTGTTATGCTCTGAACGTGATGGGGATACCAGGTCGTGCGAGTGCGCTATGTGATTAACCAGCAACACGCGTATTGCTATCAAAGTAAGGTGCAGTACCTCGAATGTTTATTAGTGTTTTATGTGGAACTCTGTCAACCTTCTGCCCCTGCGGAAGGCTCTGTCATACTATCGAATGTAAACGGGAATACCAGGCTTCGTGGGTACATCAGATATTTTGCCATTAAAGTACGTGTAGCAACTACGATGAAATTCTGTATCTTCTCGACGTTTCGCAGCACGGATTGGTTTTCGTCGCCGAGATTAGCGTCAAAGCTAACATCTACCAGGGGACTAGGGGTGGAGCAGTTCGTTAAAATGAGTTGAGATACATCTGAATCTTATCATCCAAACAGAGTGGCCTACGAGACTCACTGAAAGATTTGTACATGGACAAATATAATTATCAGCTGTACAGGTTCAACGTAAGCACATTCGTATGTAGTAGCGGTTACGCCAAAGATTTTCAGCCATATTTCGCTCGAAATTTTAAAACGCGGAAATGGCTATAGATACTTCGACATACCTGCTGTGCTTAATGGAATGCAGCAGCGAGATGCGGATGTCCTTGTTTTCACGCACATATGCGATAATCTCAGCTGCAGTATACAAAAATTGCACATATGTTCAAGGATTAGAGATGTGCAGTAATCATTGTTCATAAAGCAACTGACACGGCAAGTCAGATTCACCAACACATTGAACTTGAATTAGCTCCCGACGAAATGATCGCCCTGCAAATTCAGTGCATGAACAACGGGCCACACAAGCACCGTCGATGTGTAGTGCACGGGTGGTTAGTTCGAATGGCAGAGACACAAAAACATTCAGTGCAAGAACAAAGGGCCACACAAGTACCGTCAATGTGTAGTGCGCGGGTGGTTAGTTCGAATGGCAGAGACACGAAGGCTGGAGACGGAGTGTTCACCTGGACATCAGCCGACACTCGCAGCACAGCACTGCCCTGGTAGGCTACACGCACACGTACCTGCAAATAGTGTGAAAGCAATTCCAATGTTCAAGGCGTATCGATTTTGATAAGCTCTACATGTACGTGGCTCTGGTAGCAGTGTGACGGTAGTATACATGGCTCGAGGACTTTGGTTTTCTGGAAGGCTGCACACACATGTGATAGAAATCGGAAGCGGTATAAATGCCTAATGGGTGTCGAGACTCTCAATTTCAACATGCACACGTATATATATATATTGGAAGAGTACTTAGTATACATGAGAAAGGTACTGATACTCTGATTTGCTGTACTTACATGTCTATGCAAAGTGTAAGGGGTATATAGCCACGACTGCTGGGTTCTCTACGTGCCAAACACCACGTTTACTGGCGGTAATGCACCAATCATTTTACCAATACATGTAGCGATGTTCCCGTGAAGTGCTCGTAGTCTGACACACAGAGTTTCATTATTATCTGCCTATACATCACTACCATGTAGACACACTATCTATTCTGACAGGCAGACATGCAACTCCAATCTAAGTTGTCAGTTAGTAGCTTCACCTACTCACGGGACACGCCCTTCAGATGAGTGTCCACACATGACTTGTCAGTATATACCAGGCACTTTCATAAAAATCGCATACAGTTGCTCGATGTCTATGAGGCTATTATCTTGGCCATGAAAATGTCTAATCAACTTTTTCGCCGCCATGCCCATATACAACAAGCTACGTGTATTAAATAAGACAAAGACAAACTATGTGCACTCACAGATATTCACTCGCACACCAGCTTATAAACTCACCTGTATATAATCCACCTTGATTTCAAGGCACACACAAATAAATGTTCAATCAATTATTGTGCTGACAATCCGAATGACCCTTTTGGATACACTATTTATTTTTAAATCTGTAGTCGGGATTTTAACCGGCACATAGCTTGGGTCGCTTGAAATGATAATTTATATCGTCACTCAACCAATTTGTACAACAGCACTTGATCTGAATATATACACATAAATCAATTCACATTTAAGCCAACAACCCCGCCTGCACACAGTCCAGATCTCTATCAACGGTAATAGCTTGTATATCCATTCAATTGACTATGCACACTAATTTATATATACAAGTATAAACAAGCATAACAATTACTTCAAGTTCAAATTCTCATCTGCACACATTCCGTGTTGCTTGCACCAGTAGAACTGTACCTATTCACCACAATTTTACACAATTACAAATTTAGACAAGTATACACGAACATATCGACTCGATTTGAAGCCAACCTCGCCACCCCCACACAATTTTTGTCGCTTGCAACAGTAGCACATATCTATTCACTATATATACACAAACATATCTATTCACCAAATATACACAAAT
>NW_014040538.1:67580-76588 GCF_001186125.1 Sphaeroforma arctica JP610
ATACAAAAACATATCTATTCACCATATATACACAAACATACCTATTCACTTTATATACACAAACATATCTATTCATCATATATACACAAACATATCTATTCACCATATATACACAAACATATCTATTCACCATATATACACAAACATATCTAATCACCATATATACAAAATTATATCTATTCACCATATATACACAAACATATATATTCAGAGGCATGCATCAAGAGATCAACTCGAATTCAGGCCAACATCCCCACCTGCACACAGTCCGGGCCGCTTGCAACGGTAGTGAGGCGCGCAGCGTCTTCGCGATAGTATTGTCTCTCGTCGAAGTCTTCATTCTCCTGTGAGCAAATATTTCAAGATATTCCGATTAAAAGATCTGTGCACATGATCTGTAACCAACTACCTATTCGACAAATTAGCTTTAAAGTCAGTCCATCACTGGTCGGTATAGTTTGTAAGTTCCACTATTGATTCGCTTAGATTGTACATTGAACAGCTCCGGCATAGACTAGTGCAACTGAGATTACCGCAGTTCAGCTATGACAAATGTATAGAATACGTATCGCATTCTTTGTTTGAACCGCAACAAATGTTATGGTGCACATAGGCAAGGCAGTTTACCAAACGAACCCGCAAGTGAAGTACACAGATCCCGTATTGTATATGCTCGTGCGAGATATCATAAATTCTCAACATATGTCAATTCAATTAGCCATTTCCTAATTGTGCGTGCACACACGTAATTGCAATCTCCCAACGCAAGGAAGTACGAGCATTCCAAATACCCACCAAGCGTTTAAACAAACCACGCAATAGCAAACATGAGAAATCTCGAGAATCGCTGGCGACTGTTGCTATATACATGTGCTCAAATGTGAATATAATTACATGTGAGGAACCTACTAGTGCCATTACATACAAGAGCGTTAATCTTTACTCAATACCCCGTCAGTGCAAAGATCTGGATTCTTTATCTGCCCACCACCGGTGCAAACCCGAACAACAACAACAATACATGATAAATGTGAATATATATAGATGTTTCCAACGTGTACATACACCACATGTGACAAATGAGATATAGCTAACACTGAATGCACCTATGTATGACTAAATCTATAATAGAGCCTAAATGCATACGCATACATCAGTACCTTATACCTTGTCCTCATATAGCTCTGGATTGGCCATACCATCGAATGGGTCTGAAATGTCAATCAGCTCCACAATGGGCGCTCGATCTACAGAAATGCGAAGGGCAAGTGATATTTTTTAATGCCAGGTGAATGTAGTGTAGCTACAGCAGGATATATTGATCTGTCAACAAGCTGTGCGTGAAATTAAAAAAGATATATGTGTGTACTCTCGATAGTCAATGTTTGTCTACATACACCTATGTATGTGAGTTTAACTTAGAATGTGCATGTATACCATCGAGGCTACGAGTATCTTTGTATAGACTATGAGTATATTCTACATAGGCCGTGCGTGTCTTAGGAATAAGCAACACATGCCTGTTAAATCGGATATATGTGTTCTCACTAACGTTATGCGTGTCGTTGGAACAAGAAATATCTATAGATAATTGCCTCATCAGTCGGCACTTTAATAACATGGGGAGCGGGATCTCACTCACCTAATGCAGTAAGTGAACACATCCACAATTCAATACAACATTGAATGTGCATGGGGCTACAACAAAATTTATACATACACACACACACACACACACTATGTATATATATAGATATATATATAGTATATACTATATATATATATATATATATATATATATATATATATATATACATATAAATATATAAATATATAAATATATATTGTATAAAAAGCGGCTCGAATCTTATACGAACGAAAGGACTTGCGCTTCATGGACACTTCTGCACGTGCATGCTCCTTTACAATAATTGGTGTTATGCATACGAACATTTTATATTATATATAAACACACAAACGCATATGTATGAATCTGTGTGGTGCAGTAACTATCGGTATACATACACACCCCCTAAATCCAGATCGTGTATGACTACATTGCCGAGCCCCGCGATTCCAGAGGCGGGTAGACTTGTTTTCAGCTTCTCATTTAGAAAATCCTACAGTTGAAAAGCATTGCAGACAACATGAGAAGCTTGTAAGTATAGTAGTATACAATAGAACACTTCAAAAATTGGTGAATTAACATCTTTAAATTATTATGTACCAGCTAATGCACGAAAGGGATCTTTATACGCAAATGTTTTGACATGTGCGACATGCATTTTGAAAAGGTTACATTGCTAGAAACGTTTGTACACCAAATCTAGCTGCAATGTTTTTCTTTGTGTCAATTGGAAAACTTCGTACAGTCGTTTGGCCGACGGAATTAACACAACATACACAGATAAAGCTTTTTAAATAATTGGAACTACGCAAAATGTATCCATACCAAGTAACGACTACGGGAATTATGCACATAAAAATAAGCGAATACGCGAAAGCATTCAAAATGAACAGATTCAGCTTCGGCCTTCGACTGTGCATACATAATTTAACAACTAGAAGAGCGCAAATGCGATTACACACAAACTCAAATACAAGCACACACTCACATGTATACACATATATATCTATATATATATATAAGTGTATGCGTGTGTATGTATGTATATATATATATATATATGTGTGTGTATTTATATACATATATATATATATATATATATATATATATTGATGTTATCATATATACATATATATATATAATAATATATATATACATAATATATAATAATATATATATATATAATAATATATATAGTTAATGTGGGACAAGTTAACTTGGATATGGGCAGGTAAAACCTAGTGACCGGGTATAGGCATAATGTGGGATAGCTTATATATATATAAATATATGTATATATATATATATATATATATATATATATGTGTGTGTGTATGTATGTATGTATGTATGTATGCATGCATGTATGTATATATATATATATATATATATATTATGTTTATTTTATCGTTGTTTACCGGCGCACCTTCGCATAATTCAAAGTTCCTTCACCAGAAACTAATTTGAAAATTGGATTCATTTCACGTCTACAATTGCAGATAATATGAACGCATGTGTATGATCAAGCCAAATTAAACACATACTGATATAACCTACATATGTGTGCTTTGAACTACATACATACAATCCAAAGTTACCATATTCACAGATGAATATGGTACACATAATGTCGTAGACGTTTGTGGTAGTGTAGCATACTTTTGCCAGTTTCGAATGCTCTTTTGTAAGAAGCTCCCAGTTCAACTCCAGACTCATATTGGTGTGTTCTGTGGAGTGTGGTGTTTAGCTCTATTGTCTCCACAGTGTATTGCACTAAATTCTGTCTCTACCCAACCTTATGAACATCTATGTAAGCACAATCAGATGTTTGATCCCATAAATATGCGTGTGTGTGTGTGTGTGTGTTTTCTACGTGTGAAAGTGCGTTTCGAGAATATAATCTCGTACTAGAATTATATCAGCAACTAGCTTTCAACTAGCTTTCTTCGATGAGAATTTGCTAAGTTCGCATCGTAGACAGAGTGCATCCTCGTGTGTACCTGGTATTAGGCTACCTAGTATATACATAAATACAAACGTACATGCATACATACACCATGCACATGCTTTGTGTCTATGAATACATTCAAGATTCTCTCAGCTTTTTCTCACTTTGTTTTATGCTCTTAAAATGGAAGTACATACATACAGGGTATTATCGTGTAAATATGATGTAGTATGCAGATTCCAAACCCAGAGAGAACTCAGAGAGAACCCAGCATAGCTTCATGAAGTTATGTATAGTGGGCTTATTATGGCAGCCTAATAAAGAAAAAAATTGAAAACCCTAAAACATATTTTTTATATAAATAAATACATACGTACTGTAGCCGTCTATTTCTCAAAAAAAGAAAAAAAAGAACCCAAGCCCGTAGCCTTCTGAAAATAGAACACATGCCTCGTAAATAGGTCAACTAGCTAGGTGATAAATAGTAAATATGGATAGCACATTTGCGCCGAACGGAGGCGATGGTGGGGGTTAGCAGCAAGCCGTGTATCATATGCACATCGAAACTCTAAACCTTGATATCGACATAAACTCGTGGTCGACATCGAAGGTAGATCCGGAGTCGTTGTTAAGTCCCACAAATGGGCGACATCGATATCGAGAATGAGTCGTGTTTGAACTTCCAGGTGGTTAGCACTTAGCAATTTCTAGCGGAAAGTGAAGTGTTCTCCGAAACAAAAACCGTGACATAATTGGGTTAAATTTCCGGAAGCGTTAGGGATCTGATGAGCGTGGGTTGAGAACAAATCTTCATCGTCTTCTGTGAATTGGTTAGACCTGGGGTGGCCGTGTAAGGTGCAAATGTGTATTTAATTGGTGTAGGTACAACTTATGCCATATTAAAAACGAACGGCTGCAGTATAGGTACGCAATGCGAAAATGAACTTCTGGCGTTCATACGCTGTAGTCAGTTGTTGAAAAAGAAGTATGCGAAACAGTGAGGCGATGTTCCCATTAAGAACCAACTCCGAGCGTCCAAAGAGAGGCGAATAACCCCTGATCTTCTTGACATGGGCCCGGCCTTTCTTATCAAGGATGATATCCTTGGTATAGTGGAATGCCGAGGGTACATGTTCTTTAGCAAACCTGTATGGAGGTTTGATCATTGGCCAATAGAGTACCTGATGGCCGATCACAATCATGGGGCAGTCAATACGGTGGAGAGCGGCCGTTACTTTCTGGGTAAGTTTAATTTCTTCAATACGGTGGAGGGCCAAAAGATCACGGTCCAATTTGGCTCGTCCAGACGGTGTGGCTTCAGAATCTGTAGTCTCAGCATCCAAAAGTGCCGTTAAAACGGAGTCAGACGGGTGGGGACAAAGTTTATGTTTGTTGAGCGTGTAAGGTGTAGTGTATTACATTAAACCATGTGACAACGTTATAATATGCTCCATCTGTGGTGAAGCTTTACAGTGAGCGAGTGAATTAATCATGGTTTGACAGTCTTGAAAAAACTCTCAATGTGGTCAATTCTCTCATGTTCACTAGTGGTTACATACTGTGCACTTGTTGACAGTCGTTGGCCCTAAATGTACTGGTCCATGACATTATGGCTTCTGGGACGGATCTGTTCGTCACGGAATTGTATCTGGTACGCCGACGTATGTTCATAAAATCAGCCACATGTACCGGAACAGAGAGACACCATTCCGGACAGTCCCCCTTCCCATATTCGACTGATATCAATATATAATCCAAATTGATCTCTTAAAGAATTTTGGATAGGGCGGTTGCGTAGTTGGACCAGACCACGCGTCCAGCCAAGAAAATTGGTCGTACGAATCAAACGATTTAAATCGGCTTGAAGAGGGCAGTCGGAACATTCTTAGAAGTATTTGACCTGAATTGGGTTCTGAAAACGGTCAGCCAGTATGTGGCAATTTTTTTTTTTGGAGTGTCCATATGACCTCCAAAGCCATGGGGGCAGAAACCAGTCATGGGCGGACTGCAGCGGAAAGTGATCCAGCACTGAGTAAACCACGGAGAGGTCCGTGATCTTAGGCGGAAGAGAGATAGCGTGGTTTCCTGCCATACAGCTGTTGGTAAATAATGTGGAACACCGTGTAGTTCGCCTGTGCGGGTGGGAGGATCACGTCGCCGGTGGGTAGGGTGATTATGTCTGACGAGACTACCAGTGGTTCTCTCTCAAGGCCGGCTGCACAAACGAGGTCGTCTATGTCAACGAACACTTCTTGAAACTCATAAAATAGGGAGAATGTCGAGGGATCAGTCGGTTACAAAGTATTTAAGTTCCGCTATGCATGGTGTGTGACCGATCGTGAGAGGATATGTGCTTGGCCGGGATTGTGCGAGGTTCTGAGAGGGCGCGTATGTACTTGAGCTCGTAAAGGCTACCTCACGTAGAGGCAAGGTCAACCCTGAATGGCTGGCTGGCATTGTCCTCGATCGGAAAACTTGATTTGTTTTCGTCCATCTGGCGAGGCTCGTTAATGAAAGGCGCCAAAGTGGAGAATTCGTCTAGACTTTGTGTGGTGGTAGGCGGTGGCGAGAAATCTGCGATAGGCAGCCAAACCCCCTTAGTAGGTGGGTCATTAGTCAGCGTGAGAGAAGATAGTGGCTCAGGGCGGACCTAGCGCGTAAGTAGGGTATCACACGGGGCCTGATAGTGGAGATCTGTGATATACCAGCGTGGATCGGCGTTGTCCTAGCCAACGGCAGCGATGTAGTGAGGGTACTGTCGGATACAATAACTAGATTAGGAAAATACATCTACAACTCCTTGGATTATTGCCGTATCAGTGTTTGCCGTCCAAGTCAACGGCAAATAAATTGCAGCCGTAGGTGCCACTGCCTGTTGCACTGCTACAATTGACAAATATGATATAAATATTGCTGTCTGCGAAAAACTCAGCGTCATGTTTGCTCTCAAAGATGTACGACTACCGGAACTATAATTTGTTCAGCCTTTTACTGGAACGGTCATGTGGGAACACAAGCGCCGCGACCGCGGTAGGTGGTGGGAGGTAAAAGTAGATGCGGTGGTTCATGGGCAACACCAGTGATTTCATGTGGTCGCAGCAATGGGTCATAAAGTCGCGAAAGTATTGAGTGGGCCAGGTATGTTGCGGTAGTTGATCTTTACTTCATGCATCACTTGTATGTACCGAAAGAACTGGCGGCTTTCTAAGGTATCGTCCTGCGCGTATTTCGAGGGGTTGGTCGTTATATTCAGGATGAGATTGTGGTCGGTGTAAAGAAGTACCGACAACTGAGCTCGCTGGAGTATGTAGATTCGTAGACTCATTTCTTCACTGAGAACTTGCATCCGCTCATGCCTTTACCTGCTGAACTGTAGTTTCGCTTGGATGCTAAGGCCAACAGGAACATAAAAGTGTGGTCCGTTAGTGTATTCAGCAATGCCGACGGATGACCTCTACCTCTGCAATACTTGCGGTTGTCGGAGAGATTTGGGGTGTGATGTGGTCAGCTGGGGACGATCTGGTAGCGAGGGGCTGGTGTCCTAGAGCTTTCGATATCGGCGTCAGTTGTGATTATTTTCGTGTCGGACAGCTGGGGTAGCTAGGTGCTCCAGACCCAGGATCAGTTCGGGTTCTGCGAGGCCTGGAGTTTGGTGGCTTCCAAGGTTCCATCGGTGACGTACATGTCCTCTATTTTCTCTACTACATAGCGAGGAATGCCAAGACATGTAAGCGGTTTCACGGTTTGGGCATATCGGCGTCAGTTGGGATTAATTCCGTGTTGGACAGCTGGGTGGCTAGGTTTTCCAGACCCACGACCAGGCTGGGTTCCACGAGGGCTTGGCGTTTGGTGGCTTGCAAGGCTCAATCGGTGAGGTACGAGTCGTCTACTTCTCTACCACATAGCGACGGATGCCAAAGACGTGTAAGCGGTTTCACGGGTTTGGCAGGAGTCGTGCCCTACCACCAGGAGATAATTATCAACAAGGAGATCAGCTCCTTCCTGTCTTTGGGCCTAGTGCCGTGAAGAAACCCTCCAGACACTGCCATGATGTCAGTGGTTGGCGATGGAACCTGTGTACATGCTCTCTGTCTGTAGTTTAACCACTATCGTTAAATCGCCGAGGTAGGTCAGTAGGGCGTCAACCATTTGGAAAGTGACAGTCATAAAATGTTGCATACTTGTATTAAATTATTTTAAATACAGATAAAAACCAATGTGTTTTCTTATTTGATCTTGATATTTTAGGCTGACCGGAGGCCGTATTTTACAGCCAGCATGATGACAAGGTATTATTCACATAATCCCAGTGGTAGACGGTGGAACCCGTGTACATGCTCCCTGTCTGTATTTTAACCACTGTCGTTAACTCGTCAAAGTAGGTCAGTAGGGCGTCAATCATCTGGAAAGTTATAGTCATAAAATGTTACCAAATCCGAACACGCGAAGGATAAATATATCTGTCACGTGTTTGATGTCGTGTCAAGATATAATGTATTGTATCCGCTGAAAGATAAATCGACACAAACTGTGGCTGAGTGCATATATATGTGCTTCGCAGATTTCGGCTGGCCAGCTATTGTAAGGTTCCGACAACGGTAGTGAGTTTACAGGAGATGTCATGACGACACTGTTACTCGTTGCGGGATCATGCCATAAGATGGGTGTACCTTACAAGCCTCAGACACAAGGTGTGAACGAGGTACGACATAGAAAGATGAAGGAGTTCATGCGAACAGCACTACTTGATGATGCTGACATATGGCCGTACTCAATCAATTGGGTACAGACACAGATGAACGAATCCCCTGATTCAGTCACTGGTACAACAGCCACTCACTATTCGGAGCCGTTATAGTGAATTACAGATCCCCTTCAGCAAGGAGTCTCAAGATGATCATGTGTTACCATGGTTAGAGAAGATGCGTCGGACCAGAGATGTGGTCTATCCTTGCTTAAGGGAGATGAAGGACATCGCTCTCAAGAAGAGACAAAAGCGATGGAATGATACCAAGAAAATAGTCGAGTTTGAGGTAAGCGATATAGTCAACATTATGGCTCGCAACTCCGATACAACTGTGCTTACGGCTAAATATATTAAACCATTTATGATCTCTGTGGCCAATAAGAAGAGTGGAACGTTTGAAATTAACAACGTTGACGGCTCTAGTGCCTTAAATATCGGGTCACATCAAATCCCTACGACAGAGATCATCCTTCGTCGCACACGTGAAGCTACTACATCTCTTATGTCTTACGAGTTTAAGAAGATTCTAGAGAAGTACAAACATGAGGATATGACATATGAAAGCCCAACGTAATATAATAACCGAGTAACTTATAACGTCCAAGTATACTTTGTCTAAGAGAAAATAACATAAGCATTGAGGCCGTTATATGATCGAAACCCTGTAAACTTCGATGGAAACTTTA
>NW_014040538.1:78435-100681 GCF_001186125.1 Sphaeroforma arctica JP610
CTAACTGACTAAATTGTATTTTAGTTTAATATAGTTTGAAACCTAGTAATTTCCATCGAAGTTTACAACCCGTTTCTTTTCTTTTCGCTTGTACAATTCATGTGAGCTTTTTGAGTGTATGTGCTAATACTACATATAAGCCAACATTGTAATTTTCAAGCTGAGGGGGGGGATTAACGTATTAATGTTGATACTTGTATTACTGGAATACGTTTAACGAATTGGACATGAACAAGAACTGAGATATTCAAGATTCTGAACATGTGATAGTACTCAGTAGGGACTCTACTGTGGACAATTAGGTGGTTTTCCAAATATAGATTGGTTTTTACACTGAAATTAGAATTGCACATAATATAGGAACGACACCAATCTGACACCTGAAAATGACACTTTGGGAATCTCTAATTAACGGGAGTACCATGAGAGAGGCTCTCAGGCATGAAATGGTTGTTAGTACAAACCTATGGTATATTTCGATAATAATCTCAGAGCAAAATAATCCACTGAGAAAAGACAGGATCAGAGTTGTTAGAATTTAGGACAACATGGTTTTGATTCCTCCTAGCCAGCCAACTAGATGTGCCCGTCTATGCCTTAAATGGGATGGAGAGCTAGGTACCAAGTGATGGGGTTTAGGTGCAGATGTATAATACTGCACTGACTTGGTGTTTTGATTTTATTTTTGATTTTCTTAAAATGGACTTAGAGATATTTTATTGGTTAGTTTGATTAGGTAATTGTTTCGAGGCGTGAAATGTAAACTATGCGTCCAATGAAATGATATCTAGTCTTAGTAACTAAAACATAAATAAATTTAGACCGAAGTAGTGAGTGATTAGAGCGGAGCATATAGACAATATCCTCAGTCTAAAATCCCCTAATCTTTTGCTCACTACCAAGGGCTGAAGCTAAACTTATTTCACATTTCACATTTTAACGTTTAACGTATTTTCTTATTAACGTAAACGTTTTGGTATCGAATAGTCAGCCTAGAGGAGTCCGACTTTTACAATGGAGGATATGCGCTGAGTCAATTCGAGCCGGTGCTGGCAAAACACTGATACCATCGAATGTGCCATGTATTGGCTTGCTGGCCTACCAAGTAGCGTACCCACCTCTGTGGTACGGATCGCGTCTGCGCCGTGTAGTGCCGTGGAATGAGTTGGTGCAGAGTACGAAATACCGAGTAGGACCAGGCTATCCGTCATAATTCGGTCGAGGAGCGAGGATGGGGGTGAGCCAATGCCGCACCACACCACGGATGCATTCGGGATGTGCTGTCTGGCCTGGATCGATAGTATCATAGGCGGGACCAACAAGCGCGATGATTTAGTTTGAACCGAAATTTGGAAGTAGTACTTCTAGAGCGTGATTAGCTAGGGTATGGAAAATATCTGTCGATTCCCATAGTACTGTCGTATCTGGTGCGGTTACTGAGTTGTTGTACTCGTTTAGTTGATTTTTAAAGTGCGCAATGAATTATATTCCAAGGTATACAATGAATTTAGTTGATTCGTGTCTCCTTGATAAACGTAAATTGTGACCCATTTGGACGAGCGAAAAACGTGAGCACATGTTGCCTGGACTTTGTTCAACGAGTTTTCTTAATAAGGGTATGCAGTCTTTTTGTGATCGCTTTTTCGCTCCCATTACTGTTGTTTGGTGTGGTCTAGATACCAGGTGCTGTTTTCGAGAGTATGCCATTCACATACTCTGTGCCTTGGCCCGCCTGTATGACTTACGAGAAGCAATAATTGCACATGATTGTGTAAGATTCGGTCTAATAAAGGCGATAGAAATGCCTTAGAATAAATAAACGTGTAGGTAAATTCTTAATATCGTGTAAATATCGATATATATAAACGAAATGAGACGTTTAATAAAGTTAGGTTTGCCTCGTGAAAACAGCAATACTCTGATAATAAAATTAAAAAAACTCTTGACGTCTTTAGTTATTGTCTTAACCAATAACTTGCCACTATCAAGAATTACCGACTTAACCTTCATCAGACTGGCACATCTGGTTGGCTTATCAGAGGATCAACTAGGTAACGTTAATATTCCCTAGAAACCTATATTCGGTTGAGCCATCTCGCTACCGAAGTATTCAGATATAAATAAAATTAGAAAGTAAATAAAACTCTATTAATAGAACTAGACCAACTCTTTTATGTTTGGTATTTTACTGAGGCCTTTTAATGGCCTCATCCAGATATCTGATATGTTAAATGGAAAAGGTTTAATTAATAAAACCATTAAAAACCATTTTAGGAAACTTAAGTTCCTCGTGCTATTAAGAGCACATTTAGGAGACTTAAGTTCCTCGTACTATTAAGAGTATATTTAGGAAACTTAAGTTCCTCGTACTATTAAGAGTACGTTTATAACTTGCGTACTGCTTATAAGTACGTTTATACATGGAGTCTAATGTGGAGGCCCGGCTTATTACAATTAGAACTAGTGGTTTTGCGATGGTTACCGCTGACTTGTCCATCATTGGTCATAAAAGGAATGAATGTGATACCACTATTATAGTCTAGCAAAGGGACCTATGGTATTCACTTGAATCATATTGCCGGGAAATGCGACTGTTGCCAATTGTATCGGATGACAGTCCTTCCTGTGGATTTTTGTTCTTGAGAAATGATACACACCCTTCAATATATTATGTTACATTCCCTTTCTGGTGTGATCATGTGTTAACTTTGCTGATTCTTTGGTGGTTTGTACCGTCGAGACTTTGTGCCTATTTTGTCAACTAATGTTTTACTCGTGCATCAAATTGTGCTAGTTGTATGTAATATGGTTGTGCTTGGACTGACACAGATAGCTCAGATAATATACTTTGATCCATGCATGAGCGTTGGGCACCTGAATAGATTAGTGCGCTGTATGTGTTGCCATTAATTTGTACACTTATGTGTAATCTTTGATTTCGTGGGCTAAGAATGAAAGAATGGGATATGTAAGCAATATCATTTGCATTTATTAACAACGTTTCATCATCAGTGTGCATTCATAATATCTACTATGTTACCATATTAGCTTCCGCCTACTAAGCCTGTCAGTTTTCTTCATTCCTCTCCCGTACCTTGCTTCAATTTATAGTGATGCATAACTGGCCCACATGGACATGTTGAGACTGATGTGCTGCACGCGCCAAAGACTTCTTGCGGTTGTTTTCTCTTTTCTTGGGTCACTTGTTGAACGCATGAGGCGAAGGGTATACACCGCAGTGTGGAAATGGTCTTACACCTCACTGGGTTGAGTTGACATTGCCCCATCCTATGGGACGTCATCGGCCTTGACCTGCACCTGGTGGACCCCCCTTTGGGTGGGCCACATTCTGGCGTGACCACCCTTGGTGTGTCAAGTTTTGGACGGTGTGACAATCAGCCAGACAATCAGCCATGTTAACATGCTTGTTGGCTGGCCACTTCGACGAGAACTTTCTCATTTTCAGGGTCAGAGGTTTTATCCCCTTCATGTAATCTGATTAATACCAACTCGCTAATAAAGCCAGTGATTGCAATGATCTCATCGTGATCATTACTATCACAGTTGTTCATAGCTTTATTGCATAATTTTGTCAACCATTGATCTGCTTCTGGTATCACTCTCTTTGGCTGCTGAGTGTCTACTTTTCTTCTGAGTTTTTGGGGTTCGCATATTTTAATGGGTGCATCCGCCTTCTGCGCATACAGTTAATCCACTAATATGCCCACTACGCACGCGTTGCCATCGTATGTTTTCTTGTCGGTCAACACTTTGAGCTTACTCATTGCTGGGTCTGAAAGTAGTCCAACTGCATCCCACCTTTTACGTTGCTTAGAGTAGAGTTGTTCGATGTAGCTTGTGATGCTGGCATTGTTCGAGCTTAGATAGCACGAGCTATGACTATACGATTCGTATCTACTCTGGTGGTGTGTACGGCTAGAGCTTACATGTGTGCATAGACTCCTCTGTGCTGGTCGTGGCCTTTGATAAGGAGCAGAATTCATTGACTGGTCTATGTGTTAAGTTTTCGTTGTAGTATGATAATTCGTAGACTGTCTGATTCACTAACGTAAAAGAGATATTCACCTTAAGTCTGGTTGTTCACTTTAAGTCTGGTTGTTCACCTTTATGCTGGCCTTCGTTTTGGTGTCTGTGTGGAAGTTAGATGCTTTTCTATGGGATTGAATAGCACAAATTGTCGTTCTCCTTGATCCCTGGGTTTATGTGGAGGGTTTATGGTTTTAGTCGATAGACTCAGGTTTATGTTTTTTTTTGGGTTGGTTCTTGTAAACTTCTTCTCAGATTATTCTATTTATAGGACACGAAAGCCGAGGTCCGAGACTGAGTGTACGTTACAGAGAATGTGATATATTTATTTCTAGAAAATATATCAGAGTAGTGTTCTGCTCATACTGATTATATGAGTTTTTACCCTGGCCAACCCAAGTGGTTGAACACTAGTACAAACTCCATCAGTATATATCTGGTGAGATCATAAATAAAGTCAGGCGAACGCACCATTCTTTAGATACATTTGCACTTTATTTGAAGTCTACTACATCGCACTCTAACAAGTATTCACTTTGACCTTCAACCAATTTCATAGGAAGAGCTTTCGAGTAGGAGTGGGATGGGTAGTATGAGATTATCACTACAAGTGATAAAATAGTAGTGGAAATAAAAGTGGAAGTGGAAGTACTGTAGAAACAAGTGATACACACCTCTTGTTTGTGATGTACACTTACGAGCAATGTAAAAGGTTTGTCGGGTAGTCCATTTTTTAAGTTTGCCGAAAGACCGCTAGTATATCTCGTCGCTAATTTTGTAGCTTGAAAAAGTAATAACGATATTGGTTGGATAGTCGTAGGACAGTCCGCATACTACACATGATTTTGTGTGTTAATGCCCCCGCCATGTGCACTCTCTGAGTATTTGATATGCCATGCAGTGATGTATGCATTCGCTCTCTTCCTCTTGGTGATTAGCGAGTGTATATTTGACATGTTCTGTACTGGTATTCAATCACAATATCAGAGTATTAAGACCGTCCTTCAAAGTCTTACACTTCGACTTGTTCTCACTCTATACTTTCGATTCGATCAGTGCATCTATTAAGCATTTCGTGTACGCTTTCTAACACTGAACAAAATCCTGTGTAGTAGTGTGACAAACCAGTGAGCCGTGATGGTCTTCGTGTCAGCATATTCAACTGAACATTAAAGGTATCTCTATCTATTCGGATGCCGCGATTAATAACATATATATAGTGAGTATAAAGTCGGCTCTGACTATTCCCCATGTCGAGAAGACAGATAACTCTCTGAATAGATGTCCTCCCACTTTCACGTTCCGTAGTTGTCCGGGTCGGTGTATTAAGATAGATTGCACCCAATTCATCGCACCCATTGATTTGTCCTGGACAACCCTGTGTGAATACTTCTGCCTGGTCTTGTCTTATATTGCAGCGTGTATGTTGGGTATTCTGCTCTCAATGGTCGCCATTTGACACGTCCAAGTTTCTCGATTCATTTGCGTTTGTTATCAAGACGGTTATACCATTTTTTGAGCAAAACCGTGCCTTCCTTGTCCTCGCTGTCTTCAATTTGGGATCGGCAAGTATCTGGTCGTCATCTCTTGAGCAGGGGTTATAGTTCAACGACGCCATCAGTATATCTAGTACTTCCACTATTTATATCACGACGACCACCACTACTACTTTACGCCATGACTACGAATTGTAGAAAATAACTACTCCCTTTATGTTTCTCCCCTACTCTGGCTCTTCTTGTCGTTTATGTCGGGTCCCTATCGGTTAGGACCAGACCGTGAGCACAAAAGTTAATTCCGCTATGTTGTGACAGTGTTAGTTCTAGACCGTATGCACATGAATTAATTCCGATATCTTGTGGAACTGACAGTGTTGTTATGTCCGTTGAATTAGGCTATCATTTGTTGAAAGTGTTCTAATATTGTTTGTTTGTCTTGTTGGTGTAGGAGCTACAAAACTAGAATTTGAAAGTGCCGATCTGCTTTCACTATGTTTAGAAACTGCTGCCTCAACATTGCTTTCTTTCTTATATTCAGTCTCGCTGCCGTGGTTATTGGCATCCTCATCTACAGCATACGTCTGTCGTAGACTACCATTACCACTACCAGACCACTACCACTACAACTATTTGATCGTGCTCTAAGACTTATATCCTTGCTCTCAGCTTGTAGTATTTGTTTTGATAGTTTTCACTTACTGTTGCTGAAATTTATATATACATTCCCTGGTTTTGGAGTGCTAGGGTTTGTCAATGACGATGTTAATTTAGCCAAGGGGTCGTTACAGCAAACATATACCTCTCGAGAAAGCTAGACGTGAGGTAGGTATGGATTTCAAGGGCTTAGACAAAGTCAACGACCAGCCGAAGGTGATGTTGGCAGAGTACACGCAAATTCGTACGATATGTGCACGGGTACGCACTGCTTTGACGGATGAGCCAGGAGTGGTCTGGGTGTTTTGGAAGAGCAAATCCTGGCGTGAGGATCGCCAACTTGGTTTGCTATGAATGCAGACAAGAAATTCCAGAATAGGAATGTCAAAACGTTATGTGAGACGAGTTATTGGTTCATATTAGGTGATTGTTAGTATCTACCAGAGCAATGGCAGATCAGAGACGTTGGTCCGTGCGATGAGGGATTGGCTGCGTAGGAAAATCGAGGCTAACGATGAATCGCCTCACGCCTGGTCGCATTTAATATACAAGATGGTGCGTGTATACAATGCTACGTGTAGCTCGGTGACGTGATTCTGTGGGTTACAGGATAAGGTTATATCCTTTCTGGAAATAAAGCCCGGCGTACGAGATATGCGTGCTCAGTTGGAACAGCAAACGCGAGCCAATATCAAGCGAGAGAGTGTTGTCTGTTGTCGGTAGGCTCGAAGGGGTATGGTACCGTTTACGCGGTAAGTCGCACGATTTGCCCTCGTGCCGGAGTGGTCCTGCGCGGGCGGTATCTATGCAGGCACCCATCACACACGTGGTTGAGATGCCGGATGGATCTCGACGCAGATTCCTTTGCGTACAGAGTAAAAGCCGAATGGTAAGCAAACAATAGAAGTAGAGATACAGTCTGCGGTGCGAGAACGTCCGCAAGGGCCGTATGAAGACTGGTTGATGTACCGTTCGCCATTGACGGAAAACTCTGATGGTTATATGCGACGCAAGAAAAAAGCGTACACTAAGCTCGCCTTGGGATCGCTGTTGGCAGATGTGGTGTGATGAGACAAAATTGTTTTGTCACTCACCACTGGTGAAAGAATCGGGTTCGAAGAAGATCTTGCACTCGAATTATCTGTATTCGTTGAAACGGGTGCTTCCCATGAAGAAGCGGTGCGACGCGTTCAAGTCACATGTATTGAATGGCTTTGCTTTTGCGCAGTCAGCGTTTTATCAGAAACAACGCTCGCAGGCTTGGGGTGGGCTGCAAATAGCAGTGAACGGTTCTGGTTTGCCGGCGAGTCGATAGACATAAGTGTCTGCCGTAGTCAGTTTTAAAATCTTCAGACCATTGGGGTGAGGGATGAATAACTCCATCCACCAAGATGGGGTGGAGATGTAAGCATCGCTTGTTTGTAAATATCTACATATTGTGAATGGTTCAGCCGCAATTGAGTTATGATTACAACATTATAGGGCAAGCAATGGCTAGCTTAGCGGGGAGTCGTCGTAGACTGTGAGGCTGAACCTAGAGTTGAGATACTTTTCTTCTGGGAATCAGGGATTCAGAACTTGGATACAGTTGATGAGTCATCATAATTGTGTAGTCATGGAGGTTGTTTGATGTCAGACTTTTAGCCGTGAAAACTCGGGCTCAAGACAAATTATTTATATATATATATATATATACATACATATATATATATATATATATACATATATATATACATATATACACACACACATATATATATATATATATACAAATATAAATATAATGAGTGAGTGTGTGGCAAGGGAACTGCCACACGCTACGACATAATATTCAGAAAACGAATCTGTTTTAAAAGTCTAACTATCGCATAAGGATCACTCACTCAGTCACAATATACATATATATATATATATATTTATACATACATACATATAAATATACATACATCCATACACACACATATATATATATATAGTATAAATATAATATACATAATAATAAATAATTAATGAATAATAAATATATATATATATGTATATATATATACATAAATATATAAATATGTGTGTATGTATATATGTATATATATATGTATATATATATGTATATATATATAATTGATATATATATAATTAATATAATATATATATATATATAATTAATAATATATATATATATATATATATGCTGAGAGAATTACCAGAGAACGTCACTTGCGTTCTGATCCGAACTTTGAAAATAGAAGCGTATGAGGGCATATCTGCAATATACAACCGAACCCGAAAGAATATATCAGCCATCAATACCATTCCATGTTTGTATTCACATTCTGACAAAAAATTGCAGTCGCTTGTCGCCGTTTATGCTAGACTGTTACTATCTCGGCCTCAGAGAAACTAGTCAAATAGCAACTGTCTACAATACAAACTACCAATTAATCTACTGCAACACACATCGCAGACCATTTGGATGAAGGTGGAAGTAGGAAACCGCAATCAATTCTATTATGTGATACTATTTAATAAGATATTGGGGCCAAGAGCGACCAAAAGACTTCACCGCTCTCGACTACTGCTCGTCAATCGCAAACACCGCAGAGCAATGAAAGTACAGCAACAACGACGTAACCGCCAAATACACAGAAGGGGTATATACGGACGAGCACCGGTTCTTTCCACTTCATTTCCGCGCGCTTCGGTTGATTTTGCCGTAGACTGTTGGGAAAGCGTCCTCGCAGCGATACTATTCCGGTTGGTATGCAGATAGATTATAGCATGTTCAGTGCACACACTAGACATTGGGAGAAAAACAAACAGATGTATATCATCCTTGGAAATCGATGACAAGTTCGACGCTTAAGATTACAACCACAAGGGATAGTAAGGATTGTCTAAACACGGTCTGTGGGTCACAGACTGTGTCGCTGGTCGGGTGCATGTAACGTACAATTGCGTGAGCTGGTCCGCCGGGCCATAAATAGACATTGAGATCCAAAGCAGCAAATGTCAACACACATATCACATATCAGTAAAACTTCGGAAGAAAAAAAAAGAGGAACACCTTACACGCACTAGTACCTACCTGCTTCCGCAGCTTTTTATATGTGGTGTGGTCAAACATCTGCTCAAACTCTTGCTCAGTCATGTAACAATCGGCATAGAGTGCTTGGAAACCTTGAAGACGGCGCACATGTGCTTCCACACGTTTCATCGACTCGGCGGCTACGAAGCTGAAGGTGGCACGATATACAATGAAATAAATAGTGTCAGTGTCATAATATACATTTACAGACGTGTACGTGTCCACATCATATATATATATATATATAAATATATAAAAATAAATAATATACAGACGTGTGCACATCATATACAATTATATAGACATGTGTACATCATATACATATATATATAGACGTATGCACATCATATACATATATAAATATATAGACGTGTGCGTGTGTACAACGGACATGCTTTGCACGAACATCACAGTAACCCGAATATGGATGTCTGCATCAGAATCAGCGGCAACACAAACAGAGTCACAGGGCTATAGTCAGGATAGCCAAACGAGTGCAAATTGGGTTGACAGGACCGGCTATCATACACATACAATGCGGATAGCAATGGCCAAACTACCAAGTCATCTGTAGTACTAAACGCTAGCTACTCACTATACCATTGCCACACCTGGCTCGAATGTCTAACACAGTCTACGAAACACATGGTCATACAACAAAGCATATCAGCCATATCCCATAAAAGCCGACACATACCCTTTATTAGCGGGATTTCCATACGCGCCAATGTCGACAAACATCTCCTCGGGCTTGCCATCAACGATCGCAGGCTTTAAGAACCCGCCGTACTTGGCGTGGGAAGCGCTTGGTAGCTGCATCGGGCACAGCCAGAGCGGATATAGATCGAACTCGTCATGGAATATATTCACGCACTCGGCAGTGGAGCTGATGGGCACCAGCATGTCCTGATTGTGTAGGCGAAAGGTCAGGGTATGTAATACTTCAGATATGCGTCATCGCACTCGTCATGGAATATATTCACGGACTCGGCAGTGGTGTCGATGGGCAAATATGACCTGATTGTGTACTATGGTTCAGTATCACATGCACATACTAATGAATGTATCAGCACATTCGTCAATGGGCATATACACGGACTCGGCAGTGGTGTCGATGGGCAAATATGATCTGATTGTGTACTATGGTTCAGTATCACATGCACATACAAATGAATGTATCAGCACATTCGTCAATGGGCATATACACGGACTTGGCAGTGGTATCGATGGGTAAATATGATCTGATTGTGTACTATGGTTCAGTATCACATGCCCATACAAATGAATGTATCAGCACATTCGTCAAGGGGCAAATACACGGACTCGGCAGTGGTGCTGATGGGCACCAGCATGTCCTTTATTGTGCAGGTAAAAGGGGAGATTTGATCACAATCAATTGAGCATCACATCCGTCCACCAAGACATAGATACGCTCCATAGCACACTAAAAGACACTTTCCACTATTCATCCTCGAAGTAAGACTACGTCATGTGCAAAGTGCACAAGCATAGACCAGGATCATACCATACCTGCACAACATGATGTAACTCGTAGAGCTTGCGGGTGGCTTCTATCTGGGTGAGTTTCAGAAGCGACACTTTGGGAGGCACCGCCCAACCGAACAGGTAGCGGAATATGGGTTCATTGCCGAACGGAATGATATCCTGTATGGGGTAGTGAACCGGATGCTGGATTAGGACAGAGATAGACGTGATATTCTGCGGACGAGTACAACAAGAATCTCTGTGGTACGCTGCCTGCACAGCTGAAAAAATGGCACACAATCGGACATGCACACACACACACACACATATATATATATCTATATATGTAAATATACACCTATAGATATATGGGTAGATACACATGCAAATCACCGCAGACATACATAGACAGACGAGCCATATTGGTGCACGAGTGAGAAACCCTTCGTATAAATCTGTGGGTGGGTGTTTGTGTATGCACATACGTACCCACACACAAGATGCACCCAACCCCGTGTCCATAAATACCCTGGTCAGCATCGTGCATGCATAACTCTATACATATATATACTCGTCAATACAATACCGATAATTCCCAGAATATCGAGCGAGAATGGCGGTGGTAGTAGTCTCGTAGCGGGATGTACTCGTTTGAAGGTCCTATGGTGAGGAACTGCTCGACATGCTTGTAGAACCAAGGCTTATAATAGTTACCTGTGGTAAGGTGCAAGTATAACCAATGTTAAATTTTGACTCTGCGTCAATATATATATATATATATACATAAATGCATATATATATACATAAATACATATACATGAACATAAGTATATATCTGAACATGTATGTATGTATATATAGATACATGTACATACAGGTGTGCAAATGTATGAAACTACAAACTTAAGCTTTTATACTGATCGTATCATGAGCCGCCACTCATAGCGAGTGGTTACTGCTTGGTGCTTTGCGCAACTACCCTATACATGACAAAACCGAGACACAAAAGTACACACCCCAATTTTAACAGAAACTCGAAACTCAAACCATATGTGGTAGTATAATGTGAATTGTGTACAGGTCATATACATACTACAACCAACTTCAGGCCCAACACTTCCGGTCTGAACTTACCGATTGCATTGCGCTTGGCTTGCACCACATGGTCAGTCATCACGCCAGTCATGACCACTGCCTCGTTTTGTGAGTAGACAAGACATTCAACAAAGTCATTGTCCATGTTTCTCGCTGCCGCTTCGAAAATCTTTGTGTAGTCTTGTTGCCTGAGTGTAGTTGCGAGGGTGTCCGAACCGGCGAGCGTAATCAGACAAGCATATAGGAGTTGTACCGTGTGTATCATTTGGTGGGATGTGGACGTGTACGGATTTAGGTATGGCATTTAAGTTGTTTCGACTAATGTGGATTTCAAACATGCGTTGTACAATCTTGGCTATGGTACATAGTAGCAATACATTAGTAATAAAACAGGCAAGATATAAAGACTTTTCCCTCTAGGTAGGCATAGGGAGTCTAATACAATCTCACTCTGCATACACCAAAGTGTATACGTGACGACAGCGTCGTAAGAATCTAGAACCGGGCGCACCTCTCATGTAGCATGTACTGTATAGTGTGGATTAACGAACTCGCCCTACAGCACGAACACAAGCAATGTCTGCTTATAGCTCGGTGTACTCGCTCATAAACATGTGCATATGTGACGGCAGCTCGTGATAGAGTATCTGCGTGGTACCTGATGCGTTCCATGGTGCGTATGTACTGGCGTACGTGTGGTATACTTTTGTACAACGTGTTAGGTGCGGAAAGCCAATAGTGAAAGCAATTGCTGCACAAAAGGAGTATACACACATACTTTAAGTGGCGCATGTTTTGATAATCTAGCGACCTACGTGTGGTATGATCTATGCACGACAATATATGTGTGACCCGAAAAGCAATTGCGAACCCATACATTCTAAATATATAATAAGTCTGTGAATTGGTGCAACCCACAAGAACTTATTGTTCCAAGGCGTGGATGTACTTACATACACACGTACTACTATGTACATCACAGCGTACGCGTGTAATGGTAGTAGTAATCAAATCTACGGTACATAAAGGGTGTATAAAATGGGTTTCGCATTTGTCATAGCGTCTGTGTGACGACTAAAGTATGCCATGGCGAAGGTGAATCGACGCACAAAGTGCTATATCACTGTAAATGCACAGCACACGATGAGTAAAGATTCAGTATATGCGTGGTGATTAAAGATTAACTTTGTATGTATATACATGCATACAGTATATGTGTGGTGATTAAAGGTCTCACATGCGCCGTAGCATGCATGCAGTCATGTTGGATATACGTGAATTCCTTCGAACCAGTGCGACATTCATGAACTATCGTGTGGTTGGGTGTCCAGTGAGGCTGACGCCTAGAACAGTGCACAAGTGATCACTAACCTGATGCACGCTCTGGCCTATGTTTACCATGGTGGGCGTGTTGACTTACGTTTTGCATGGTGGATACGTATTTGTGACGAGGGGCGTGAAACGTGCACAATAATTCTTGCGAGTCCGGTCTGGTCAACGCATGACAAAAAATGTAGTAGGGTTTGGAGACACCGTACCGACTTGCGTGACACGGTGAGTATGCAAAGAGTGCATATTTCTTAATAGGTGGTTAACGAATGGCAAAAAAACACATATAGTTTGGCAAAAAGGGTTTCGAATTACGAGTGGTATGGTGTGTATGCGAATTGCGCGTGTTTTTTGGTAGGCGTTTGACTCGTGGTACAAACAGTATACTTTGACAAAAACGTACTGACTTACGTGTGGCATGGTGTGTACGTGATGTGTGCGTATTTCTTCGTAGGCACAAGTTTCAACTGGGCAGACACGATGAAACCGAGTGTACCGTACGACCACGGAATGCTGTAGAATAGCTCCGGGTTCTCGGTCGCACTGCAATTCACCACTTCTCCATCTGCGTGCATGTGAATGTGTAAATGTGTATGTATGATGTATTTAGTACACACATACACAAATACTCACAAAAAACCGAGCCCACACACACACACACATATATATATATGGATAGTGGGGGCATATGGTCGTGTACAAGTATCTTGCTACATGCATGTCAATAATGGGTACGCAAAAGCGAGACTATATGCACGCAATTGCTCACAATGAGTTGTGCGTATCAATACAGTATATAAATACGTTGCCGACAACACACCCTACTGTATAGTCAGTAGTCCGTCAACAAAGTATATTGGAAGTATGTACGCAATACAGATATGCATATGCACTTATACACGGGTGTTATCGCAAACACTGTTCTTCTCACAGTCTAATAAAGATACACACCACACTTCATGGACAACGGTGGTTCTCACAGTTCCAAAGTAGTACACACCACTTGTTCATTGGTCAATTACCTGCAGTAACCAGTTCAATGCTCTTCACAATGTGTTGAAAGAGGCCGTGCTTGTGTGATGAAGTTTCCACCCCAAAGCCAGCAATGAGCCCTCCTACCTGTATGTGCCGAATCCGAACAAATGACAAGAATAGGTATGTGTGCGAATACAAGATATATTAAAATACGTGTACACGCACGGCTCAAGGTGGTTTCCATAGACACAGACCAAATTCTTACAATAAAACCAGCAGGTCCGACATTCTCGTTCTCAAATTGCATCATTAGCACACTTTGAACCTAGTTTAGAAAGGTCGTTTTGACCAAGAGCTCACACGTACACACTTGTCACTCAAAATGCATCACAACTAAATTAACAAGGTGTCTATCACCCTAGAATCCCTGCAACAAACAGTGTTTTTCCTCGGGGTGTATGTATGGAGAACAAAGGTCTACTTTCCCCTTCACTACACAATGATTAATAGCATACTGTGAGATCGTCCAATTCGGGCGTGAGGGCTAGAGTCCAGCCAGTGGGAAGGATCAGTGACGTGATTTGGCCCATGGTGGCTAGCGGTTCAACTGGTAGTATAGATATGCATTTGTTTGGGATGAGTACGTAGAATGCTGAATGATACTAACCAAGACCGTTGACAGATTAATAAGGTATGCCGCAACAGCCAACATATACGCCCAAATAAAGTCATCACAAGCTTTACTCGATAGAGGACGCAACACATAATATTCGCCATCGTTGTATGCATTGGAATTGCATAAGTAAGCCATTGTCGTGTACACAGTTGTGACTATGGGTTGCGCAACTTAGGGTGGAAGTCACAGCGGCTGAGACGCTAACAATCCTCTATCAAACACATAAGTCGCGATGCGTGGTATTATCCGCACTCTGCGCAAAGTACCTCTCACCGTCCGCGCCTTCTGATCCACTTCGAGCACATCGTAAAGGTCCACGTTGATGTTGCTCATGGTCTCCTTGTATGTGCCAATCCTCAGAGAGATCGTTTTCCATCCAGCTCTGGTATGAATATTCGAATCGCAAACAAAAGACATTGCTTCAGAAGGCGTGGTTATCATGGATAGCAGGCCATTTGTAGTGCACTATGAGATATATCGCGTAGACAAATGTACTTGCTTTATTAGAGCACAATACATCACAGTGTCGGCAGCTTGAACTTCGGTACAATAAAACGTGCTAATGGACTCGAACATCTTGTCGTGCCCAAAGTACTGCCACAGAAAACGGTATAATAGGTCAAAACAAGGCCAAAAAGTCTGATGAATGCACGCACAGCCTACGTGGATATACAGTATATATATGTATATGCATATATACATACATACGCATATAGATATAGATGTAGATATACATGATATATATATATGCCATATCTAAAATTTTCAGATCGACCGCATCTAAACAATGAACACCCATACTCTGTTACTAACCTGGCGGTACACATTGGGCGCCTGCGACCGTCAGCGTTCCAGTCTTTAACTTGTTTCTGTACATGGGCCACACGAGCTACCCAATTGTACAAGAAAGACAGGGCAAATGAAATGAAATGGAAGGGGATACGAACGCATTGCAGAATTAGTTTTCCTGTACATATTGCCAAATCAAATGGTAAATTTACTATTTCACGTTCTCCTTGAAACGCAACATCCGAATGGCGCATCTGTGCAGAGCAACAATGTATCGCATATATGATCGAATCAATATCATAGCCTGAAAATATCCCAGGTTATTGGTTGCCATCCCTTCTTACCCTCCAGACCTCCGTATGGTTCACCGCCAACACCTTGGCACAAAAATCCACTCGTACACCGCTTAAATCCACTATCACAGCATATCTATAGACCATCAAAACACCTACATCCACATTGATGGCTCACAGACGGCTCATACAATGTCGCTTCATGGGGGTGACAGGTGCCTGCGTGGTGACCGGTTCAAACTTCACCATAAAAATAAACAACAACAAAAACCACGACATCGTACACGACACGAGCATACTGACGAATGTAACGCATATTACTAATCCAGCATCACAAGTATATCTAGTGTATATATGCCATCAAAAAATTGGGTATACACTCTAACATGCGAGTCACGAACATGCGTAACGACCGGACGCAACTTTATCTCGAATATAATACGGAACGGTAGGCGAGCCTATTCCAGACTGTGGCGTGTATTACTAAATCAGTGTCGTGTGTATATCATTCGTATGATACCTGAAAACCGAGTGTAGAACTTAAAACCTAAATCACGAACCTGCGTGATGGGCGGGCGCAGACTTCATCTTAAACACAATGGAGCTGCGCACATAGGAGACCGCATCGTACACAAGCGACATTGGCAGCAGCACCAGACAAGCAAAGATAGACCTATGGTACGTTAGCATGTACCTGTAATTTGATAGATGCAATGGGGAGTGATGTCGTGTATGCATTAGGAATCTACGTCACGTACAAGCAGGAATTGGGAAGTTCATCTACTATATTGGTAAGCATTAATGGCTATGAGACATAGCCGTCAAAACCAGACACGCGAAAGTCATCCGGGAAGAGAGCCAGTGTGATCGTCTCGTAAGCGGTTGTTGGATATGTTGCTGAAGGTGTCCGTATAAGTGGGATTCTGACAGAAGGTCACCGTAGCTCGTAGGCCAAACTCCTACTCGAAAAATGGTAAAGTGATGCGTGTTTCAAATGAAGTGTGAACTGGGCCAAGCAGTTTATCCCGATAAAAGATCATAAGAATAGTAGTATAGTGATATAAAGCATGAATGCAAAATAGGATACATTAGAATTCAAGTTCAGAATGTATGTGGTGTATGCGAATCTTCTATGCATATCATAGTACTGAACGCAACACAGAGCGGTGATCTTGCTCACTTCACGCACCATGCACACACAGTGCAATAATATTCAAGTTAGAAATAAAGAAATCAGGTTACGAACACACTAAAAATTCATATACTCCATCCACCTGTTCAGTGCACCAACAAGTTGTGTATATACCGAGAAAAGCTCTTCCTAGAAATACAAGTACATACATATAAAGCCCACACCCTATCCCTGTGCTTAAAACATCGAAATGTAATTAAATGATACAGTCGTACTCGCACTATACATAGGGACAACATGATAAGATCAAACTCAAAGAGCACATACTATATACACCTATTCAGTGCGTCACGTAAGTCGTGTAACAACGAGATAAATTTGTTTGGATATATGTAGATACACACAAGTGTATGTCCATCCCTGTGTATATCATTGCAACGTTAACGGTACAACCGTATTCGCGCTAAACATAGAAACGGCATAGGAATTAGTTCACTCGAGTCCGCGTAATCGATCCATCTGTTCAATGCGCCGCACCGGTCGTACAAATAAGCAAATACATTCTATTGAATATATAACAAGTAATGACTATCTCTGTGTATAGACACCGAATATAAAAGATGCTAGCTTATTCACGCTAGACAGAGAACGTCATAAAAACACTCTCAAACCCACATACTCAATCCATTTGTTCAGTGCGCCACACAATTTTGTGTACTTAGTAGAAATACTACACTAACTATACATATAACATGTAAATATTCACAAGTAGATAAAATATTCTTTCTACGATACAATATCGTAAATGCTAATATTTTCATATATCCATTTATGTACAAAAACCACAAAGTCGGTCCATATTCTCTAATGTGCATATAGAAATATAGTTACCTGTGAACATGTATACATGCATAAAGGCGTGCCCATCTTTTAATATAATAACGAAGTGCTAATACGAACTTTATATTCATGCACAAAGGTCACATACTCTATCCATCGGTTCAGTGCGCAAGACATGGAGTCGACAATTGATTGAACAAATCGAGCAGCAGAGCCTGTCATGCCGTTCTTAGACGACGATCCCGCATCTGGCTTGCTTCTACCAGATTCTGCGTAGCACATCGTTCCTGTAGCACAAACTGAGTACGTCTAGATACATAAATTATATAGGCTATGAGAAGTCACTCTGGTGTGTAGGTGTGTGTGTGTGATATGTGGATAGTGCACTACTTGTGGCTACCTAGAAATATTGATATGTAGGTGAAAAGTCTTCAGCTCAACGTACAGCAAAGCAGTATTTATACACAGCAGCTGTGAGATTTAGCGCGCTCGTGTATTCTACTCGAGTACTTCAGTGGACTTCGTTGTTCGTTATTTGACACGCTGACGCGTTTCTATTTTTGTTCACAAGCACCTGAGGTCTTCTTGAGCGGATCGTACGATTATAGCATGACCAGAATTACACAATAAGAAGAAGTATTGACGACGTATTTTATTATTTAAATCATGGTATGATTCAGGAGACCTAAATGCAGAATGGTTCATCTATGTGTAAATAAACAATTTTAAAATAAAATAACTCAAGAAGTGAGACAGTCACCAAAATTTTATCACACATTCTACATATGTTTAAAAAAACTTCATGACCCTCTCTTCTACTACTACTCTCTACTAGATTAGTAAATATTTTTAAATATAACGGCTGATCGGACTCACGTCCGAAAACTTTTAGGCCCTGTTCTGCAACTCAATATTACGGCCATTTTCGACGAAAATGTTCATTTTTGAAAAAAGAGCATTTTTCAAAATTCAAAATGGGCATTTTCTCTAAAAATCGATTTGCATCTCAAACTTGAAAAATGTCCATACTTCCAAAATCACTTTTTTGAACTTCTATAGTCGCGTTTTTACATAAGTTTCAAATGCTGTTTTTGGTAAAAAAGAATGGCCATTTCTTTGAATTCACGTAAAATTTCTTCTGAAACTGTACAAAATACTCTTTCAAAAATAGAATCGGTGATATGTATGGTTGATCATTAAGTAATATGATTCGTTCTTTCGTGGAAAAAAGGGCGCGTTGCTATACGAATTATGAAAAGTAGCGTGCATGGAAATATTGTGCACAATGACAATGTCAAATGTAGATATATGGCTATTTTGATCAGCCACATCAGACGAATTTTCAGCGATTCAGTCCCAGTGACCTCATCTTCCTCCACAAGAGAATCCATGGATCTAGGCGCGTGAGATGGGTTTGCACTCATTGTGGCTGATAAATGGGGTGGCACTTACAGATATTCTAACGATAATTTAACGAAAAATCTCAACAGTTAACAGCACGAACAAAATGATACATGGCGCGTTTTGAGAAATGGCGCGGTTTCATTTTTGCTCTTTCTATTTTTGGCAGTTTCAATGTTTACGTAAATAAGCTGCCGTAGGCGTAAAAATCGACGGTTGGAAATAATGGCCGTTTTTAAAAAGTATATAAGGAACTCAAATATTTTTGAGAATGATGTTGTACCCATTTTATAATGAAAATCTGAAAATATAAAATCGATCTAAAATGGACTTTTTCAAAAATTGACATTTTCATGTTGAGTTGCAGAACAAGGCTTCAGATTCGAAATCTATATACAGTAAAATTGATGTTTGCATTTTAGCACAGCCTCCTCTCTACTATTCTCTCTCTAGCTAGTAGAAAGAGAGAGAATCAACAACTTTTGTGTTTATACATATTTATTTAAAAAAATACCACCATGAAAAATACCTACTTTAGAACAATTTTTCAAACCCGTTTCTAAGCCTCTCTATTTATTTATATCCAATTAGCTTACCGCGAATAAAAAAATAGTATTTTAAAAAAGTGACTGAATTTTTGTTTGTACCGAACATCCTTTTTTGGCATGTGTTGTACTTTATAATCATTTTGTATACACTTTAGTAAATTTGACTATATACCTTATCTAGACCATCTATGCATAGGTATATACATGTGCATGTTCTTTCATACCAGCTTAAGCATCATAAGACGCGATGGAGGTGCAAGGGCTGTCACTGTTACTGTCACCCTTACTAGTGAAAAATCCACTATCCAATATAGTAGGTGTATTGGGCTGTTACTGTATGTATATATATATATATATATAAATATATATATATGTTTTATAATTATCAAATCGTTACACATTAAAGCTTCTGATTGACTGAGGTTACAGTTAGAAGGATTTTGAGTCTGAATGAGACTAACGCTAAGACTCAAAGTTGAGTGTGAGCGTGAACGTGAACGTGAAAGTAAAAGAGAGATGTAAGTGTGTACACGCGTGTGTATTTCAAGACCGCTTTGAATATACGCTTTCAGTCGCCGCGGTGTCCCAGCCGTTTTTTATTGAAATATAGGTGTCCGTCCGGTTTTTGGACGATTTTGAAAAAGTTTATTTTACGTAGAGTAGTTGGAGTCTCAATAGTCGTAATGATAGTCGTAATGTGGGCAAAGAAACAGTCGTATTTTAAAAACTCTCAGATTCTCTCTCTCGCTCTGAGTCTCTCTCTCTCTCCAGATTGCGTCTCTAACTCACTATTGAGTCTATTCTCTCTCACAGGCTCTCTCAATACATTTAAAAAAAAAGATAGGTACTATTATTATTTTTTTAAATACGGTACGTTAACGCGAATTTTTATATTAAATAAACGCTATGAATAACGTTTCGGGGTCAAATATGGATGATAAAATTATGGAATTGCGCTTGCACGATGAACCTATTTACAACCAAGTGGACCTTATAGCTCAAATTAACAGTCACTGTTGGGTATTTTTGGCGCCAAACTTTCTAGGACATAATGGGATCATGGTATTTATAACCTCATGAAAGAACCCAGTCATATATGAGATGGACTATATGGTATATAAAAGTTGAGCGTAAATCGATTTTTAATTATGTATAAACGTTATGTTGGACAACTTTTTTAGTTTTTAGCTCTCTTTTAATTAAAAAAACAAAAACAAAAGCTCGCTATTTTTAAATTTTTTGTTAGAAGAAAACAATATCAAAATGCACTGTCTCAGCATGAATACATACTACACAGCCTAAAAAAAATCAATCGAGGGACCTACAAGCAATCATAATGATAAAACAATGGTTTTTTATTTTTATCGAATGACTCTATTAATAGATCGCGAATGATAACTCATCATTTAAGTTATAGGCCATTCGAAATTAAGAATACATACATGATTCGACACGAGATAGAGATACCATTTGGCGAGATTTAATTGGACAAAATCAGTTGGAGTATTATTATGAACTGTCCACACTCGAACACTCACAAAGAGAGAGGAGAAGAAGATAAGGGTGGTACATATTTCAGGTTTGATTAGAAAATAATATAGTACTACTTTCCGGCTTTCGCCGGTGAAATTCGACCAAAATCCCATCATCCTCATCTAAAATTCTAAATATATACCTCGCAAAACATTCATTAAAGGTGTCTGCATGCATAAATCTACCTAATTATCAAATGCTTCTGCTGCACTCTACCTTGCATACCCATAAACAAGTAGATACATACATACATGCTAGACATACATACTATACATACATATCTATATAAATACTGAGAAATACGAATTTAAGCCAATTTTCCAGCGACATGAGTGATCCGAGTGGTACTAAACAGGGGCCACCCTCTAAGCCTGCTCCGTACAAGCCAGCACCTTACGCAGGCACCAGGAGGGCGTACAGGTCTGAAAGAACACCCAGTATTGCAGCACTTGGCTCTAAAGTAGACCTGGATGTAAAGGCCTCTAATATACCCCCCTCGGAGTTGAAAAAGCCGCAACGACCCCCAGAGCCATCGTCGTTCGCGTCGCCTAGTAGCAGGAAAAAGGATCTGCCCAAGATTATGTCGCATAATGGCGTACCAATACACAGGTACGTTTGTGCATGATTTTCGGCATGACATGTAGATATACCACAAACGAACATCGCATGCTAGGTCGTTTGTATCAATGCAAATGTTCATGTATTTTGCATGTATTTGATGCATGTATTGATGCATATATTTATGCATGTGTGTACGCACGTGCATATATATATATGTACATATATATATATATATATATATATATATGTATATATATATGCACGTATATACTANATATATTATTNTATATATATATATATATATATA
>NW_014040538.1:102058-104133 GCF_001186125.1 Sphaeroforma arctica JP610
TATACATATATACATATACATATACATGTATATACATGTGTCCATGTATACATGTATGCATATATATATATATATATTAATTTATATTAATATATATTAACATATATACATATATATATATTATACGTACATATATATATACATACATACCTACATATATAGATATATGTCTATATATATATTTATGGCAATATATATATATGTAGCGCTGTATATATATGCTTTTGTGTAAAAGCACGCAAATACATATGTGTTATATTTTTGTTGCCTGCTGTGGCAGTGCTTGAGCTCAGATTTATATGCGTACTCGTGCAATTGGCATTTGCTTGCTAGTGTGAAATGTATCGGATATCATTCAACGTACCATGTATTTCCGTGCCATAGCATAAGACAGGGGATAAAAGTCATTCGTGTCAACCACTGCGTTCTGTATATGCAACGTTCACATGGCACAGACTATTCATAAGCTGATCTTGAATGCTTTCCTTTGTAGGTTCATGACTAGTATGATTGTGCATTCGCCGTATGTGTCCAACCCTGCGCGAAAGCCCGTACGTCCACCCCCACCCAAATTTCGCGAGAAGAAGCCTTGGGAGACCCCTACACACAGGTATGTTTAGCATACTATATCACGCACGTGTACTGATGCGTGCTGAGTGTAGTAGGGCGTGGATTCGATCAAGGATCGAGTTTGTAATTTTGGGACACTTTCTGAATATATACGGATAACATAGCTGCTGTTATATGTATAAATAGATATGATAGTTGTATACATTAATAAATAGTTCGTACGTCATATCTATATTTGTTTCTCAGAGGTTTGTGTATACGCTTATATACGATATAATCGGTTGTTTTAGATTCTAGGCACAAATGAGCTTCTTACAATTCAAATAAACTTCTTGCAATCTGTTTAGACGTAAATTTCACGATGTTTAGTTTGGTGCATGATTGTACACATATATACGTTACTACAAATATACATAAATGTATGTCCAAACGCATTCATATACGGGTTTATGTATATTTCTAACCGCACACACATATGTTTTACATATCAATGTACATGTCAATTTTCTATATAATGTATGCACAACTATTTGCACACACGTTTTCGCCTACGTTGCTCAGATTGAGGTCGTGAAAGAGGAAAATAATCTGATTCACCCTCTCCCCCCCCCCACACCGCCTATATCTTCAGATTCATCACAACCATGGTGGTGCATTCGCCCTGGACTCCTCTACCTAAGAAACCCACAACGCAAGATAAGGCCATGAAAACACTTCACACCGCCTCAAAGTTATCCAAAGCAGGCATCTCGGTAGCCTCCGCATCGGTGGCCAGGCAGAGCAGCATACTTGCAAACAAGGGTGTCACGAAGTCAAAGGACGTGTATGCTAAGACGAAGGAGAAGTATGCCGCACGATCGGCTAGTCCGACCCCGGTCTATACTGGTGCCATGCTGTCGGGTGGACAGACGGATGTGGTTATGGCCGATGAGCACGGGGTTTGGCCTCATATGTAAGTGGATCTCTGTTTTGTATCTGTGTTTTTTTTAACGTTGTTACAATTTAACTGAGGATCCAATAGCACGTGTGCAAATAGCACATCAGGGCATTGCTAACTGTATTCATCCTTGATATTAGTATCTGATTTCACATAAAGTGATATATATATATATATATGTTTATGTTTGTATATTTATATTTATGCATGCATGCACACATACGTTCATACACACAGACATATATGAAGATATTTATATATATATATATATATATATACGTATATGTATACATACCTACATATATATATTTATATATTTATATACTCAATTCTTTCTATATACATATGCACTCTTCTATTTATATTTATATATTTATTTATGTATATATATATATATATATATATATACATATACATTCGTATATATGTGTGTTTGTGTTTATGTCTCCCTGAGTGTGTGTGTACTTACATATGTGTATATACAATATATATATATATATATATATATATACATATATATACAAAATATATATACATTCACACACATATATGTATATATATGTATATG
>NW_014040538.1:104398-110207 GCF_001186125.1 Sphaeroforma arctica JP610
TATATATATATACATACATACATATTATATATAATATATACATATATATATATGCATGTGTGTTGAAGTATGTATATGTATATGCATATATGCATAAGTATATAGATATATATATATATAGATATTTATATATATAGATATATATCGATATATATAGGTATATACAGATATATAGATATATAGATATATAAAATTGTATTTAGATTTGTTTAAGTTCGCAAACCGACTATATTCTTCCTTGCCTTTCCTAATTTCCCATGCAGGAAGATGAGTTCTTTCTTGAACCATACGGTGTACGTACCCTCCAGTATGCACAAGAAATATCAGTATCGTGACCCAGTAGACTCGGCTCGGACTTCAACACAAGAACACCCTATACCTGCACACAGGTGAGTGTGTCTGTGTATGTCTGCGTATTATATAAACATGATTGTCAATGTAGTCTCTGCGTGATTAGGGTGGGATCATAACGATCATGATAGATTGTTGTGCATTCATGTATTGGCATAATTATTTCATGTGTTAAAGTGTGGGTAAGTAAGTAGCAGAGGCATATTGGTCACCACTTGTGGTTGATAGCGTAACAATGATGGTTCTTGCTTGTGCGAGTGACGTTCTATTGTGGTCGGTTCTTTTAGCAAATTGGGGAGCGGATATTTCGCTTCTAATACCAGCATATCTTGATTTATAATCACTGAAGCGTATAAAGATATCTCGCAGTCCCACACATTTATACTGAAATGTATACTTATATCTCGCAGTCCAACTCGAGACCAGCTTTGATGTCAGCAGCCAAGCCCTACAAATGAGATCCTACATGCTGAAACCTCATTATCGGAAGGCTCGCCATCTTAATCGAAATATCTTTTCGAGTGTTGTAGTTTGTGGGGTAAATAATCTTTAACACTCTTTTTTCCACCTCATGCGCGGTAAATCAGATTCATCTCAAGTTTCCAGACGCACGCATCGCATGTACCTGAGACTATGCGCGCACACTTCGCGTACAACCCTTTGGAGGTGACTTCGGGGAGGAACCGCGCTATCACAACAGCCGATGGGGGCCATACCGTGAGGGTCACCGAGGCTCCAAAGGATGAGCACTTGCCTGTTGTACCTGCGAACAAGGAGCAAGTCTCGAAATCACCTCAGGTGTGATATAAATACACACATATATATATATATATATATATGTATATATATATATGTATATATATATATGTATATATGTCTATATATATATGTATGTTGTATGTATGTATGTATGTATATATATGTATATATATATATATTTATATATATATATGTATATATATGTATATATATATATATTTATATATATATATATATATATATATAGTGTTTTTGTTTGTGTTGTTGTCTGAGTCTGAGTCTAAGTTTGTATTATACGGACGGTGTAGGTCAAGTAGAATGATACATACAGTAGAGAGAGGCTGTGTAAGGTCTGTCAAATTGCATAGCACGGCCGATGGGGGGACATACTGTATGGGCTACCGATACACCAAAGCTAATTCTTGATTTTGGTGGCTTCAAGTAGGAGTGAGGCCAAGCCGCCTCAGGCTTGCACTTCACACACGTCGATACAGATAGTCTTGGTACATAATATTACTTCTACATAAGTTTCTATTAAGCCGCAGAACAATTGCACGCCACAGTTGCACGATTCATTTCATGTCATATTGTGCCTGTGAAGCGTCGATATACAAGTTACAAACTAAATTGCGACGCACAACCGTTTTACAGTTGCACGGAGTGGCCGACAGCATCAAGAACACCTGGCATGCGCTCCGCAAGACATTGCCCAAAGACAAGAGCCACAAGAAGGACAAGGACGAAAATCACTCCCGCGCAAGCAGAAGCAGCAAGAAAAGTGCCAAGAGTCAGAAGAGTGAGAAGAGTGCTACTAGTGGGCACACCAGCCCATCTGTGACTGCATCCGACAAGAAGTCGCACAGTAGTGGTAGCTCAGCGAGCGGCGCCGGGAAGCCTGTGGGATCTGCTAGTGTGGAGAAGCTCGAGGGAGCCCTAGCCGAACCCAGCACCGCTCCAGACTACAACGGCACGGTATCCAACATCACCAGTGGCAAAGGAGAGGTGCCTGAGACGGGTGTAGTAGTGCAGAAGGACAGGACAGGAGACGTTACTAGTCCTAGCTCCAGCTCGAGTGAAGGTACTGCTGCTGCGGGTGTGCATACGAATACACAGACCGATGGTACAGGCACATCCCCAATCATAGACACAGCGGTGGCTGTGTTGCCCATAGCACGTCCCGATGCCGATGGCGTAGTGTCCGCGCAGGTGGACAGTGTGCCAGCCACGGAGTCAGAGAGTTCTGCTACACCCACTACTCCCACTACGGCTCAGACTCAGAGTAAGCCGCAGAGTGAGAGTGCTGCTGCGAACGACAGTGATGAGGATGAAAAGTTCCACGATGCCAAGGAGAGTTTCAAGAAAAAGGGCCTGTTCCATCAACTGTCCTCGCTTATGAGTGGGGTCAAGAAGGACAAGACATCCAAGAGCTCCAAGGACAACACCCCGCCAAACAACCTGAAGCCTAGTACGCCTTCTGGCACTACACCAGAGCCAACTGCCGATGTCGCAGAACCGCATGAGCCAGGCACTACCCCAGCTGTGTGAAACTGCAGCGTAGAAGTTATTTTTCACGCAAACTTGAATTCTATGCGCATGCCTTGACTGTATACGCTTGTCGTAGTGTATGCGCTTACTTGAATAGTGTACACGTGCTTTTGTATGCTTCAAATGACGATCTGTATACGAATATATACGTGGAAATCGCTTTTGATACGTGCCAAACAGAGAAAGTAGTTTATGCAAACGGGCCTGTACCAGAACATGCAATCATGTACGAGTTTTCTTCGGCGTGGAGCAATGAGATGAGGATCTGCAATCCAGATTCGGGCATTCGCACACTCGCGTCGCTATATTTGATAATTCCCAGAGAAATGCATCTATTTGTACAACGTTGTCCGATATATGCATGGAACGAGTAGGTCATACACCATACCGGAGAGAAAATAAACACGGTGAAACAGTCGACATAGAACTGAAGTTTGTGTATCGCGATCTTACAGCACTCATGTTATGCCCCATATCATCGATGTGTATCCACACTGCAAGTCGAATCAGTTCGAGCCAATCAACCGCTTTTATAGCATGCGTTAGTCCTTATCAGTTGACATGGTCCTAGCGATCGCAACGTGGTATTGTGTCTTGGTCGCAGGCACTCCTGTCGAGTTTACTATTCACCCCATTTCCCCACTAACCCACACTTCGTGTGCTTTTGAGGGCATGACTCACTTGACTGATTTTGCAACAAGTGTGCTACACCGTTCAATACCGATAAGGCGTTCCTCGATAGTGCCAAGTGCATAGGTCAAACTCGATTCGATTCTACTGTGCTTCATCCAAAATGCTATGGCTTATGGCGAAATATCGTATTTATCATCCTTACCATGAGTACAACAAACACCTCGCTAGTTGAACTAAAAATAAGTGTGTATCGGATTTAAAGATTTCAGTGCTCGTTTGACAACTTTATATTCCTACTTGGTGGGATGTACACAAATACCCGATCTTTTAATCATAAAATCATTCAAACGCTTCTGCCGTGTATTTCAGTCGCCGTATGTAGGGATATATATGTTGGATTGCCTTTAAACCTTCTGTAGGTATAGTAAATATGTAGAAGCACACTAACTATTGTAAGGCTAGAAAAACGGGCCAAACAGAGGCTTCTACCGTTTAAGGGGTCTTCGATCCTTCGATCCTTCACTAGAGGGTGTAATGAAAACCACAAAACTTGATTACGGGATTAATTAAGAAATCGAGTTCAGGATGTAATATGTACCTATGAGGGGTACTTCCAAGTTACGCTTTCAGTAATACAGTTTGGAGGTACTTTGAAGCCTTACGCCTTAAGTTATTTTTATTAAAAAAAAGTGACTTGCAGGTACGCTTTCAGTGATAAAACGACAGCAGAATCCAGAAAGTCAAAGAGATACTTAGTATATTTGCATATATGTACTAAATTTATATAGCGTGTGTGTATCATGGATACTGAATGTATTTAGTGCGTTTGTAATACATAGTTGACTGAAGGTACCTGCTGTATAGTATATATTCCATTGTACTGGAGAGATACTATATACATCCTATCGAGAATATGTATCGACTTTGAATGTTAGACTAAAAACAACATTTGAGAATGTAACTGTAATTGTGGTAAGTCGTAAAGTAGGTTGCTCTAAAGGTTAGGAACAAGTGCACGGGTTTTTTATAAAAGTTATACCGGTAACATCTATGATTAACAAGTGCGGGGGTTATGTGATGAAACGTGTCCGTTAGTACTTCTTGATACACTGTCATTGTCGATGAAAAAATAAAACTTTGCGTATGTGCCCGATCGGGTGCGTCCGTATTTATTTTAGCATAAACCCGTTAGCAGATAGGTATGAATACAGGCTTGGTAACTACAGTATGAAATACCTGTGTATCTTTTCCCTAAGGTACAATCCACGTGAGAATAGAACTTATACACTCACGAGATGTACAATGTTCACAAAAAAGTATTCACTTGCCTATACAGAAGATACAAATACTTTACACGTATAAACAAGATAATACGATGATAGGTACTATGTTTTGCAGTTCTGAAGATAAATTCTAGGGTTTTCTTATACCTATATAAACATTCTATTCATATCCGCAACGTGTCTACGATTACATCGCATGACTTTCAGAGTTTGCATCTGGACAAAATTGCTTGAAGATAAAAGCTACATTTTGTTCACAAATTCAGTTGCATGCAAATCCACATATACAATCAATGTAGTAGTACCTTTGCGACATAGTTTGAGCAGCTGATAGTATCAATTGTCAATGACGCAGTTGAAAAACGAGTTGGTTGTTGTGAATCCGATGTATATATATATATATATATATATATATATATATATATATATATATATATTTCTATATTCTACACATGAATCCTCAATGGTGGTAAAATAGATAAATCAAATATCTTCACCCGTACAGTCAATTCGACCCTCAGACGACAATAATTTATTATTACACCACACTAATCCAGCGGGCTTATTTCCACGCCAGTGGCTGGGAATATTTCACTATCACAGGTAGGATCTATGATGACAAACGTCCAGGGGGATTCGACATCCATTAATCTTTCGAGGTCACTGACAGTCTCCATAATCTTTTTTCTGCAATACAATCGACAAAATACAGTCAACAATAGACAATATTCAATCAAAAGTGCACTTTTCGGACACGAACAGCCAACAATGGTCCTGCTTTCGTATTTGGATCGCTTTCTGGTACACGTAGAAATGTATATGCCCGTGTATGAAATAAACAGTTTAAGTTTCTTTATATATATATATATATATATATATATTCATGTGTGCATGTATACATAAATATATGTGTGCATGTATACATAGATACATGTGTGCATGTATTCATATATATATAATAAATATAGATATAATAAGTACAACCATGCACACATACATACACAAAAACATACATACATACATACATACACACACAAACACATTCATATATATATATATATATATATATACCTATATATACATTCATATATAAGCAATAATATACATATATATTAATCTATATCTATATCTATAATAAATGGATAAAATAATAACAATAATATATTCATACATGTATATATATATATATACATGTATACATGTATATATATATATATATACTTATATATATATATACA
>NW_014040538.1:113434-124395 GCF_001186125.1 Sphaeroforma arctica JP610
GTATATATATGCATGTATGCATGTATATATATATGTATGTATGTATGTATGTATGTTTGCATGTATGTTTGTATGTGTGTATGTATGTATGTTTGTATGTGTGTATGTATGTATGTATATATATATATCCGTAAATTATATTATATACGAGTATATATATATATATATATATATATAAATGGCATATGGCATAGTCTGGTAGTAAAAAAATAAGTGTAAATCACAGGATCGCAGACAGCAGAGCATTCGATCTAAGCACATCGAGTGTAGAAGTTAAGCTAGACTTATTTACTGTGAAGATAATTTATTCATTATGGGTAGAGCTGTTGATACTGTTAAGAGCGAACACTTCATGTCAACTGCTGGAATAGGAATAGAGAAGGAATGCTTACTTGTATGCACTGCAAGGCTGATTTTAATTTATCCAATGTGCAACATCTTTAGCTTTATCTTGTTAGTGATGCGTGTACATGCCCAGAGTCGGTCAAGCATAAGTAAACGTTGCAAATAGCTGAAAACGAAGACAAGAAACATGGTAAACGGGAATCTATTCCCGAGGCAAAGTTTCCTAAGTCAAAGACTATAGTTTTGTCTACTAACAGTCAGGATGTGACGGTAGGTGTGTACGCGCATGTACTAATGTACTTTTGTAAGTGTGTGTTGTGTCAGTGTCACTGTGAGTGTGTTTAGACGTGTGACTGTCTGTGACTCTGTAAGTGTCTGTAACACAGACGTAGTCGCCAACCAGAGTCTTATGAATTCGTGGCCGAAAAAAATCAATTGGGTGCGTTGTACGTTTATCGCATAAATATTATTTTTTTAAACGTAGAACGTTGAACGTATAACTGAGCATAGCTTAGCGTAATGAGGCCTGTCTCAACTTTCTCACGCCTCACGCCTGTAGTTCGTTTGTTTAAACATACAAGAGAGAGGAAGGGTTGATTGGTGTTTACTCCAAGATATCATTGATAGTAACCCTTTTTCTTTGGATCAATAATAAGAATTTTATCTACAGTACTTACTGATTGTACTCCTTTAAAAACAAATAGCTGCTTTGTAGATTTTTTTTTGTCGTTTTTCCCATTCATTCTTATTCCACCCCCTACGGCGACCGGTCTACCGGCCCTCTAAACCTCTTTTTTTTTAAATAGCTTGTTGCGTCACAAATTGATTTGTTTTTGTTGTTTTTTTAAAACAAAATATATATATGTACACATATGGTGCAATCGCCTTTAAGAGATTTCTTCAACCCTGATTTTGAAGGTGAATTAATTTGAATTTGGAAAAACGGTTTTCAAGGTGGTGATCGGCCTGATGTGAGGAAGGCAAAACTACAATAAAAAAATCGGCCAAAGTCAATGTGGTCAATATGGTGACCTGGACCGGCCATTATGGGCTGTTGATTCGGCCAATATTCTTACAAACCATATCCACAAGTTTGTATGAATATTTCAAAATGAGTTTTAGATGAATGAGGATAGTAGAGGTGCGTATGTATATCATTTTTATTTATTCCTTACTAGCTATCTCAGCTGAAACAACTTCATACACATTCTCAGGAACACGACGGTGCGAAGTATACTTTTCTTCGCAAACTCTGCTAATTGTAGAGCCAACCCTTTGTCATAGCAATACAAATACCTGTAAGACCCTCGTACAAAGCGTCTTATAGTGGCTAACTTAAAACTTATAACCTTACCCTTTGGCAACTTCGGTCTTACCTCAGCCTCTGCTAAAACCTCAACAACTTGACATCGACGTGCATCACTGTCTGCATTCTTGATGGCGTCTACATCGCTGTCACTGGTTGCTTCTGTCTCTACATACTCCTCGTCTTGTATGACAGGACGGAATCGAATGTCAGGACCACGCAGTGAATGTCTCGTATCCCTGCCCCCGCTTAAATGCTTGGACTTTTGCGGTGACATATGTGTGTATACTACAAGCTGGTATAAATTGTACTATTGATACTACTACTAGGACTCACAGACATTGTTTGCACACTTTTAGACCAGAACGAAAAGTATTTTCATACTTCTGCCACTTCGACCGACCTTAGAGATGGCGCGGCATGTCGAAATCTGGCCTTAAAAGTACGAAATTCGGACTGCAGGTGGGTGTTCTAGGGACAGCGACCAAATTTGTCAGGGTCGAGTCAAGAAATATGGGCATGTCAAAAAATCTGTCCGGGTTTTTTTCTTTCCTAATTGTTCTAAGCAATTTCCGCTATTAAAATCAGAATTTGGTCGTATTGCGAATTCCACACCCTGGCAAAGTAGTGGTGGTCTCCGACCCTATTTTTTAAGGCGATTGCACATAGCCTTCTGAAAATTAGACAGATTGCACCGGTACAATTTTTACAAGGTTATGGATTGCACCATATACATATTCTTCGTGTAAATATACAATACTCGCTGACTCTCCCTTTCTCTCTCTCTCAGAGAGTGTGGCACTGTGGTCTGTGCACCCTCTGTGGACGGTGGCGTGCCAACTGCCATTTCTATACAAAATAAATGTAATTTTGACCCAAAATTTGTACAGCGAGATCGGCAATGTAGAGCTATAAATAGCCGTCGAGAAGAAAAATCGGCCAGAGAAAGACAGCCAGTCGCAGATGGCAGATAGCCTGCCAGCCTGCCAGGCAGTGTGCCCCGCCAGTGTTACAGTGAAGTGACTTGGGAAATTGGACTAATTATGACTCATCAGATTGACTATATTTGCATGGGGTTTTTTTAAATATAAAATAGGTGTAAAAAAAGTTTTGTTTTGTAAAAATAACCTAAAAAATAGATACTCAATATAATCGCTGTCTAAAAATATTTACATAAATAGCTCTCGCTCTAAATACTTTAAAAAGTATAGTGTAATAGTGAAGGAAAAACGAAGTCACTCGGGTTTTCGAAATTGGAAAGGGCTTCTTTGATATTTTAGGACTGGTGCATTTATCACTCCATTTCGGTTCGTTTTCGATTTATACGTTTCGATAAGTAAACCGTTTTTTTAAATTAAACGTTTTCTAAAGAACTCGTCTATATGTCGGTATAAAACTCTCATGCAAACGAATTGCTGAGCCAAAAAAAAGAAAGCCGTTTTTTAACATAAAATATAATAAATACCGGAAATTAGAGGTGACCAGGGCAATTTTTACTGTACTTGAGATTTAGGACGGGACAGGTCAAAGTTTTTATTTATGCCCGACCGCCCTCCTCTGAGTCTTCACTCCTCTCTCTCTTCTCTCTCTCTCTCTCTCTCTACTCTCTCACACACACCCACAGTCACAGAGGAAAAAAGAGACTCATCAGAGTCCTCAGAGTCTCAGAGTCTCAGTCTCAGTCTCTCTCTCTGTCTCTCTCTGTCTCTCTCTATCTCTATCTGTCTCTCTGTGTCTCTCTCTGTCTCTCTCTTCTGACTCTCTCTGTCTCTCTCTTCTGTCTCTCTCTGTCTCTCTCTTCTGTCTCTCTCTTCTGTCTCTCTCCGTCTCTGTCTCTCGCTGTCTCTCTGTCTCTCTCTGTCTCTTCCAAGTAGTTACTACTGTAGCGACTGTACAATGTACATAATGCTACGATTAATTGACTATGACTATCTACATCTCATAATGATCGATACCTTTTGAGAGTAAAGTACTAAAGAGTAAAGAATCAGTTGATTTTGAGAGCTGCACTCTCTCTGAGAAAGAGTCCTATTGTCCTACTGAGTCGTAGAGACTAGAGAGTAGCAGCAGAGAGAGACTTCGGAAGTAAGGTGGCTGACTCATGCATCATATACTGTAATGCGTGCATGGTGCCGTCGCCTTTTTCTTAAAATAAAAAAGAAATTCCACTAAAACTAATATAAAAAATTCAGTCGATTTTTAAAAATACACGCGTTGAAAAAAATCGTTGGATCGCACACTCGCACAGGGGTATGTATGTATTTGTCAAAAAAAAAATAGGAAGCCAAAACTGCATAGTAAAAATTCTGCCATTTTTGAAGTGGTTATATTGTGACCTGTGGCGGCCATTATGAGGACCTGAGGGCTGTGGCGGCCATTATGGGGATTGGGGACCTACTAGGGCGTCCATTGTTATCCCCGGCCATGCCCACTTGTTTTTAATCTTTTAGAAGGCTATGACATATTTTTGTTGGATTTGCCGTACCTTCGCTCTTTTGCGCCTCTGTGTTCTTTCTGCTGTCCCGACATATTTCCCAGGAAGTCTCTTCATTATACTCATACCCTTTGGCATCTGTGTACACTCCTTAGCTGCCTTTATCCCCACCTTAACACGTACCTTCTGTACTGTACATCACCGATATCGTCGTCGTTAAGATCACTATCGCTAAAACTTGACGAGGTACATAAGTTTCTGCCTGCGCGACTGGTCGAAACTGATTGCCATACCCACGCAGAGAGTGCCTCTTGTCCCTCCCACCACTCAGATGCTTAGCCTTCTCTGGTGGCATATTTAACAATACTTCATAGGCATATGTATACGGACGTGATCAGTACTAAATACCTGTGACTGCCACAAACATTCAATACATTTTAGGCTTGAGGGAACAACAACTTCAAACTTCTGACACATGGACTGATCTTATTATGGCTCGGCACGTCGATTGCTGGCCTCAAAAATCCAAAATTTGTGCTGGAAGTGTCTTCTTTTTTTTCTTCAAGTTTTATCGTGAAGGGCATTTTTTTTTGGATTTTGTCAGAATCGGGTCTCGAACCAAATACAATTCCCAAAATGTGCACGGGATTTTCTAGCTTAGGTCTTGCTAAGCATTTTCTGAAATCGGATCTGAAATTTGATGCTCCACTCCCTCTGGAAGAAGGGGTATTTTAGAGCAACATTTTTTTTCCCAGTCACCCTGACCCAGTGTAGACGCAGGAAGAGAAATACTATATTTTTTTAAACAAAAGTGTAGCGAAGTATTTATATATGCACGAGTAGTTGCTTCTATTGGAGATTTGGAATTGGAGGTTCTACACATTGTTTTATTGTAATTTTGTAACCGGTTTTATAATTTATTCATCAATGGACAATGAATGCGCGATGCAGAATATGTATCTTAAAAAATACCGAATATTATCCGATAATCGGTGTTCCTGAAAAACAGAAAAACTACAGTTTTCTTTTTATAAAAAAAATCAATGGCTTCAATAAGTTCAATTGTGGCTCCAGAAAAATTAAACTTTATTGGAGTAACCCATAAAGATAATTTGAGATGTTCTCGTTTGATTTTTGTTTGTCCTCATCGAACAAGCGAGGTTAAACTCACTTTAAAGGTGGCTTAAACATAGATGGAGTCTATAATACATCCAATAGTAATTTATCAATGTTTCTCTACTACTTTAATTTTCATCTTCATACTCAAACAACTCAAAAAAAAAATAGTGTACCGGTGTACCCGAGTCTGGACTCTGGACTCTGGAGTCTAAAGTTTGACTGCCCATAGCCCACGCTCCACCGCCTGGGACTAGTCTGTAAATAGTAACTCGCGTTTCTGTCACGACTCGCGACTCGCGGGTTCGCGACTTGTTTGACTGTTTGTGACTGTGTGGTCTATGAGATATGTTGTGAAGTTCGAACAGAATGAAAGTATGTACTTTGACTCTCGCAGATAGTTTTAAATTATTTCAACTATTTTTAAAAATAAAGAGCCAAAAAAACAATATATGTACGAACATGCGTTATAAAAATTGAATCAGTTTTAAACACGCACAACAGAAGCAAGTTCACGGCAATATCGTGTGACAAGAAAGAGAAACTCGCATCATGCTATCAAAATACAATTTCAAATTGATCGTATAGAACACAAGTAAGAGACTATCGAAAGCCGAAACTCAATTAACCGAACCCAGCTTAGGACGATATACGGTAAGGGTCATGCGGTGGTGCGCGATTATCGGTGTGTGATTGATTATAAACTTTCGAATGGTCGTTCTAATTATCTGTATTGTTTATGCTGCTATGGCGAACCAGGCAGCATGTGTACATAATACCTTGCTTTTGTGTATACTGTTTACATGTCGTTATTCATTTACGATGATAAATTCGAGATCATGATGAAATGTGTACCGCCAGTCAATATGAGTAGTCAATTTATCTGGTATATATCTATATCTGTTTTTACCGCTCATGATTATTTCGAGCACTGCAGAATCGGTCTACGTACGCTTAGACCACTGATTGTACGAACTCGTAAATTTAAAGTGTAACAGGTTGCTCGTCGACGCACATACAGAACCTCGCTTGATTGATTTTGTGAGATAGCAGTCTCGGTTGATATTCTACTATTTACTTCAAAATTGCCACACAATACAAGTTGCAGAAAAATTAAAGACACATTAGACTCAATTTTAAGGAATATACATTTACAGGAGTGGCATCACAACTACTGAAGGGCGCTATGCAGCAGAACCAGCAACATCGGAGTGTGAACTCCAATACTAAGCAATACAATCAGAACACGGGTAAGCCGAAGCAAGTTTGTGACTAATGATCGATTCAAGATGGTTGTGGCTACTGTCGAACCTTTGTGGCACTGTAGTTTTCTGTTGTTGTAGACGAGTTCTTTTTATATTTCGGTTCTTTTTCCTTTTGAGACACTTTCTGACATTTACTAATTTCGCCGTTTTTTTTTCATTAGCAAGGAATATAGGAGACGAATGCTCGTCTGACTCTCCTGGTTCGCTTGAGTTAGCTGATAATTCTAGCTTCGATTCTAACTCAGAAAATGCCACAGAGTCTATACGGAAAATAGGTTCAAGATCTGAGAAGGACATTAGAGGTACGGACGCGACAGTGGATCAAAGACAAAATGAAACAACTGCAGGTAGAAACAGTTTGATTGGGGGCCAAAGAGCTGACATGCAACAGGGGCGGAAGGGTATGGGTGATCTCACTGAGGCGCTGCATAGTTATTTCAAAACAGATAGTTCGAATGACTGTCAAACTCTGAGTGGATTGAATCACGACAAGGAGAGTAGTAGCCCGACTGATTTTGGCAGTAATACCACGCGTTCCGAGATAGGGAGTCAGGGCGCGTCCGCCACTGCGGCAGAACAGAGAATCGGTCGTTCAGCGAGCACAGGGACGGAGGGTACTGTGATATCCCATAGGTGCGAGACTGGGTCGAAAACCCCTGAGGATACACAGGCTGGAAGGACGATGTTCAGTCAAGATGGGGATTACACGGGTAGTTTCGTCAGTGAGAAGCAATATATGAAACGTATCAAAAGTGAAGACGAGGAAAGCACCGCAGTCTGCAATGATGGTGTCAATAATCCTAGTGAGCATACCAATGTGAATGATATCACCGCGAACAGTGCCAATGGTCTGAAATTCGGCAGTAAATTTGACGAGAAGGACAGTTTGTCTTTCAGCGGCAGTGTAGCGGGGAGTTCTGCCAGCAAGCTGTCACGTCGAAGGCGCAAGGCGGCTGAGTTAAAACGTGCCTATTTTTGCAAGTACGATAGGTGCGGGAAGACGTACGCGAGTAATCACGCGAGAAATTTACACTATCGACTGAAGCACGCGAGAGGCAATAGTGTGTTCTGCGATCTCGCAAAATCGCCTGTAGCCACCATTCCTGCGATACCCACGGGTGATCGCAGCCATCTCCTGCATACCGCACCAAAGAAGCATATTCCAGTACAACCCCGTCCGATAGCTATGAGACCCACTGTGAATGGTGGTGCTAAGCTAGTACCACGTGCGGTACAGTACTTAAGAATACAAAATGGTGTGCCCATACCTGTAGCTGTGTCAATGCCTATGGCTTCCGCCGTCACAGTGCCATCGCAACTAATGATTCTTCAGCAAGACGGAAGCACTCTTGTGAGATGCGTGGAGGGAGCCATCAACCAAGGCGCTTCTAATTACGTCAGCAACATTCAAAGTTCAGTCCTTTCGCAGTTGAAATCACAAGTTCTGAAGAACGAATCTCAGGAAGAGTACACATCCTGTGGATTCACTAACCACAGACAAATGCCAGGCGAAGATGTTAATCACTCTTCCGACCACACCCGTCGACAGATTCATGGCGAGCATGTTCGCACTATGATGCAGCAAACTGAGGCCCAGCAGTCGCACCATCCTTGTGTTCATTCCGAAGTGCCAAAGGACATGCATGTGCGTCAGAGAAAAGGGTCGAAGAAGAGGAAAAATAATACTGATCGCGGGGATGTTCCTGTGGTTTTGTCCACGCCGACGCCATCAGCGCCTATTGCACCAATTAATGGGGATGGATTGGTGAATGTGAACACGAACTACAGCACTATTCCATCGCCTGGCACCAACTTGCCACCAATTAATGGGGATGGATTGGTGAATGTGAACACGAACTACAGCACTATTCCATCGCCTGGCACCAACTTGCCACCAATAAATGGGGATGGATTGGTGAATGTGAACACGAACTATAATTCCATACCACCGCCTGGTGCCAACTTCATCACACCGATGCAACACCACAACCCACAAGAGTGTCCTAGTCAGGTACAGGGCTGGGCGCAGCAACAGCAGCAACAGTCGATCAATGCGCGTGTGCAAAACATAGTGAAAAGATCGATTTGTTCGTGCAATCATCAGCGACAAGACCAGGATTTCCTTACTCAGGAATATGATCGTGGAGGTGGTAGTCCACATTATGAGGTCTTCAACCCCACTTGCAGCGAACAACAGCAGCCTACGCTCAATCACAGGCTCATGGAGGGACGTTCGCAACGACAGGACTGGGTATCCATTTCACCTACGTCGTCCACCCAAGGGTCGCCAGACGTGGCATATTTATATGGATCAGATGAGAAAGTACCACACGTGCATTTTCAATCGAGGGATGAGAATATGGGCAACTACCAACCACTCGAACCTACCGTGTACGGTAACACAAACGAGGGTGAATGCAGGCGGAGCACGGGCGGGCGTCGCCAATCTCCCTGCAATTATCCATACGTTACCGTACAGAACGCTGGACAGACTGTAAGAGATGATTTCGAGCGGCCAACACGAAACATGCGGTACAATGGGATGTGCCAAGCGAGCAACGGTCGCGATCTCCGTAACGATACACAGAATCGGCAGACTCACTCCGCACAGCGACAATGCCAAAACCAGCAGCCGCAGGTAGTACAGATGCAAATGAGTACTTCGCCGTGCAATACTAGAGTTCAAGGTCAACAATGGCCTCAGCACGAATCAGTTTATGTTTGCAATAATCACCATCTGAACCCGACGGTGAGAAACCAGGAGCCGCAAGAGACCATGTATCACAATCAACACGTGTCAAACGCTCAGCATTTACCAGTTTACGCTAGCAACAATCATCACGGAAGTACAATGGTGATAGATCAGGAGCCACATGATGAAATGTATTCTAATCAACAGGGGTATATAACTAACACGCAGCAGGAAGAAGTTTACATGGGCAATAATCAATATGAAAATTCGGAGGTGAGGAATCAACAACAGCAGGAAGTAATACCTTCAAAGCATTATCATCATAACCATATATCCAAGAGGGATCGAAAGCACACACGGTCGAAGAAGAAACTTTTTTCCACTTCCGACGGCATCGGCGGTTGCGATCACCGCGGGTCTGTGCCGCAGAATCGTCAATATCATCAAACACATCTGCAATATCAATATAATCAGCAGTATCCAAGCCAACAGCCTCAGCCTACCCAGGTGCAAGGGATGGCGCAATCAAGCGATTCTAGCGCTCAAGACCAACAGTGGACTCAGCAGCAACAGTACCGCATGAGTAACATGTACTCTACAAACCCGCCGATGAACAACGGCCCTCAGAATAGTATGCATTCGAACCGGCATTCACGAGAGACGCATCGAGTTGTAACATGACTATGTACACCTCGTCTTGTCCAGGAGGCGGATACTTGCGACAATGATAACGACTTAATATAATGGTGCTGCATCTTCATGCAATGATGCTGGTGGCATTCCTAGTCGTGCTAGTAATATCGACTACAATTGTTTCGATCATAACATGATTGCGCAAGTACGACAATGGTATTCTGATTCGTACAACAATCTTTGCATTTCGATAGTGACAGAGAATTTTGAACGCCGACTTAAGTCCCATCAGCAAGGTACAGATTAAATCAGCATCCTTTTTATATCATAGACGAGTTCACAAGTTTTAAAGTCTTTCAATTCAGTCATAGGTATTAATTAAGAACATTGGTGACGTGTGCATAGTGAAAATGTGTTTGTACAAATCTCTGTTGCTGTCCATGTGTTTGTATATATATATATACATAATAATATGTATGTATATACATATATGTATATATTTTATACATATGAATATGTATGTATTTATGTTCATATGAATGTAAGTCTATATGTATATGTATATATATTATACATAATATATATATATGTATGTATATACATAATATATATATATGTATATACATAATATATATATATGTATATACATAATATATATATATGTATATACATAAATATATATGTGTGTGTGTATAATATATACAAACACATACATACACACACATATCCATATCTAGATAAATATATATCTGTATATATACATAGGGACATATGTATAAATGTATACATATAGAATTGAATATGTGTATGTATGTATTTATACACGTATGTATTTACATATTTATGTTCGTATGCATATGTATGTATGAATATGTATATTATATATATAGATAAAATATATGTGTGTGTATATACATATAAATATATGTATATATATATATGCGCGTGTGTGTGTGTATGTATGTATATAAATATATCTAAATCTCTATATATATATTATATATGTATATATATATATATATACATATTTAAAGATATATATATAAGGATATATATATATATATAAATGAAGGTGTGTATGTATGTGCATATTGTGTGTGCTTGTGTATGTGTGTAGGTATGTATGCATGCAAGTACGTATGTATGTATGGTTTATATATATATTAACAA
>NW_014040538.1:124554-136716 GCF_001186125.1 Sphaeroforma arctica JP610
TATGTATGTGTGTGTGTGTGTGTGTGTGTGTGTGTGTGTATCTCATTGGCGACAGATAGAGCGTGGGCTCTTGCTGACCTAGGTTGCACATATAACCTCAATACGAGGGATGCTTTGCAGCGAATTGGCATTGTGCCGGATGGGCCGTATGTCGGGCCACCGTTAAGTGGGTTGGATAACATGGGTGATCTGAATAATTATCATGTGGTAGGGCATGAGTGCCTGGAAGCCTATCTGTTGGTGAGCCAGGAGCTGGTGGAAGGGCAGCCATACGCAGATATCCATGGGGTGTGATGTACTCATCGGGTTTGATCAGTTGCGGCACTCTGAGTGGGCACTTGATGTGAGCAATTAGCAGCATAATTGTGGTCCCGCAGTCGCTCATCAGGTGGCAGTGGCTCAAGAAGACGACTGTCCCTGTGCCGCTGCGAGTAAAGGCGATACTGGACCTGGGCAGGACTGGCTCCCCAGTAAGGCCGAGGAAGAAGTTGAAGCTAAGTGGTACAAAGCTTAAGAGGCTTGGGCGTAAGTCGGCGGGTAGGCGGTTGCGATGACTCGCCAAGGACTACGCGTGGAATGAAAGTGAGGGAGTCGAGACAGACTCGGATGTGAACGACAGCTCAGAAGATATGGTGCAGGAGGCACTGGTGGTTAGGATGCGTTCCCCGAGCCCTGAACGGGTGAAGGGTAACGAGGTTGTGCGATTAGGTCAGACGGGGCCTGTGTTGCATTTGAAGACCCCTAGCCCTTTGAGGGCAGGGATTGGAACCAATGCCAGATCGGTTGCCCATGCAGAGACCGAGAGCGGGATGCGAAAGCAACCGCCCCAGCTGTGTAGAAATACGGCCGCTGGTCGGTCTAACATATCAAGATCAAAAGAGATAACACATTAGTTTTTATCTGTACTTAAAATAATTTAATACAAGTTCTTTTTCTAATATTTCCAAAGTGTTCTAAATTCACTTTGATGGCTCCAATAGCTTGCGTGTATGCTTGGACCTATTTGAGACGATAGTAGATGTAGGATAGTCAAACTAAATTTTATAATCTCTGAACTACTGCTTACAGATTTTGGTCTTCCCGCCAATCTTCAAAATACAATGGGTCTTTTTCTTTTTTTAACTTTTCTTCAGATGGAACTTTATATATATTAGCTAATGTATTAACTTAACTTACGTTCTTATGTCTATCTACAGATTAGACATGTGGTTATGAACACTTAGTACTTCTAGTGAAAATTATTCAACAAAGATCAGCTAGAGGTACGTCCTGTGTGATCGAGGATGATAAGGCTCTTACCAAGAGGCAGTCCCAATCATTCTTACACAAGCTACCACTGCTAAATCCTATCTGACTTAAACTGTATCTTAGTTTATATAACAGTTTAAAACATAGAAATATCCATCGAAGTTTACATCTTTTTCAGTTATTTAGTAGTTACCGTAGTGTACTGCTTCTAGACTGTCTAACAATTGCTTACTATCCAGCGACAGGACGGTAAGTATTCTATACTACCTCATAAAGGCTAATACTACCCTAAAGTTAGCTACACGCTAGTTACTATACCTAGACCTTATTAATTTTCGTATTCTTGAGCTATTACTATGGCTAAAGGAAATTATAAAAGCAAGGGAGCCACCAGCTCTAAGCCTGCTAAGCCTGTTGAGGTTCCTGAGGTTACTGGGGACGCTGGTCTGTCTGGTACTGAGCCTGCCGTTGAAGCTGTAGAGGAAGCTGTTTCTGAGCTTGGTTCTAAAGAAACTCTGAGGATGACTCGTCGGACCCTAAAGCCTTGGAAGTGGAGGTCGTAACTGCCGCGGAAAGGCTCGCCATCATCCGTGTGCCTCCTAGTAGTGCAGCCCGGGGCCTCAGCTCGCCATCTGACCGCAAAACGTCAGATATTGGAAAGGCTATATCTCCTGAACAAATGGAGGAATAGTCTCGAGATCAACGGTATATTACTACTAAAAGTCAGCCCAATTCACCTATTATCAAAGATGATGGCATTCCATTTCGCGAAATTTCATTGAATACCTCGCCATGGAATGCCTCGCCACTGAATGTTGGGGCGGAAGACGCAAATGTTGGGGACGCCATAACTCGACAACGAGTGGCTGGATTTTCTCAATCTCAACGCCATTTGAACCGCAAAGATGAGTTTGTAGAGGAACTATCCGCTGGGCAGGTTCTGACCCCTCGATCATATCCCACGTGGCCGATATTCTTCCTATATCGAAGAGAAAAAATATTCCGAGCCGGGTTTCAAATCTGGGACCCATTGGTTTACCAGCCAGCAGGGTTACCAGTGAGTCAGTTAACGCTGGTGAAGTGGGTAAAACCTCAAGATCTAATCTCTATAGCTCGGAAGCTACAATCGATCATCCTCTCGACAAACCTAATCCTGTCAGAGGCTATGATCGTATGGAAATAGATGAGGCCTACCGCTTTCATAATATCGATTCTCATTTACAATCCTGGCAACCAAGACTTTGGAAATCGCTATACCAGTACCTCATTAGAGAGTACCCACTCGAGCTCCGAAGACGAGGAAGTGAGAACCAGACAACATCGTCTCAGGTTATTACGTTCTGGTATGCAAGTCCTTGAGGACCGTCTATTGAATGTCTCTGACCTTGACGATATAAAAGCGGATAGTATTCGCTATCTAATCAATATCAAGAGAAAAGATATAGACTCTATCTTGGCACTAGCAGCCCGTAGCACTGAGCGTGAGCCTCGTGAACGCTTCGAACCAAGCTTTATAAAGCAGCTAGGTAACGCGAAGGCTGAGATCGATTTTTCCTCTAATGAGAGTACAGTGGAGACACTGAAAGCCTTTGACCAACAAAAGGAGTCTGCAAGCCTTAAGGATAAGCAGATGATGAATGTCTTTATTCATATCTGTGAGTCAGAGGAATGGAAAACTATCTTGATAGCCCATGAGCCCAACTGGAAAGCCTTACCCTGGCGCCAGTTGCGTGAAAATATACCTAACGCCTTCTTTGAAAATGTACATGAACGTTAATTGAGGTGCTCTAGCTCATATGACACATATGACCACTCGGATGGGAGGACGTACCTATACTGGCGAATTTTTATTACTTTGTCAGATGATGGAGACTCTGGTGGCTAACTTTTTTAAGAAGGTCAATGATGATATTATCGCCTATGGTGATTTGCGATCTATGCCTTGTTTTAGGGTTGTAGTTCAAAAGCATATCAACCCATCTACTAGAGTATATAGTACCTCGAGCTTTACCCGCTAAGCGTACCGCAATAAAGAATAGCACTGCGCGTAATACTAAGAAACCTCGCACTACTGTTGGATGTGGTAAAGGCACTACTTTTACTAAACCAAAGGGTGAAAGGAAGGAAAGAGCACCTTGCAAGAAGTGTGGTTACAACCTCACTAAACGTGATGGCATGTGGAATGGTAAACACGACTCTGTTCAGTGTGCACCAGGCAAACCATACTTTGGACACAATACGAAGGAGTGTACTACTTGCAAGGGTACTAACGGTTGGCGCAAAGATGATTGCAAGGACATGCCGGACGTCCAAGTTAAGCACTGACAGTTACATATGTGTGCACTAAAGCAAGATTATGAGAAAAGTTCAATAAAATCTATACCAAGATGTTCGCCGCAGAACATAACAAACAGGTTTCTGACTAAAGGTCGTTGTCTCACCTAAAGGTGATGCTTTTCAACTTGACTTATCAAAGCATAATGAGTGGGCCAACCCACCTTGGCAACTAATCGCACAGTTGTTAAAATATGTTAATATTACTAAATTTACCATTACGTTGTGTTGTTTCTTACGTAGCTCCGACCCATAGATACGTAATTTAATTAATATGATACAAGACGAGCCTAACTATGTCGATCGTGAAACCGACACGTTCTTGTATCAGGGATCCTATTCTATTAAGAAGACACCTTGGAAACACACCATCGTTTGTCGCATCGGTACTGCAGGTACCACTAAGTAGAATCCCTCAACCGAGTTCTTAGCTAAACTAGAGGAGTCCAAGGAGTTTGCACAAAAGCTCAAGACTCGTACAACCCATGCACCTAACTAAAATGCAGTCGAGGTAATGCCGATTGAGACAGCATTAGATCGTAAAAACATGGAACTAGCTAAGGCCATGGATCAAAGACTCCTAGCTCTAAGAGTACCTGAAGCTTGCACTCAACTACTTAAAGCGCTGCTTAAAGAGCAGCCGGGAGTTGCGTAACAACTGAGGAAGATACTTCAACAATCTAATGTTGTTAATTACGTGTCTCAGGAGTCTACCCCTCCTGATACTGAAGTTGCCCTGTCTAACGGGTCTATGGTTCATCCAGCAAGCGTTACACAGAATCTGACTGACTTAGAAGAGATCGAGAGTAGAGTTAAAATAATACATAATTTAACTCATCGAGCATATGAGCATCATATAAGATGGCTAATCGAGCAGGGCTTGATCACCCGGCGCTGAAAACCCCCATAAGTGAAGTATACCGACACTGTACTGAGTGTGAAAAGAACCAGATCAAGCGCTACGGTTGGGCACCCCTAAAAAGGGTGACAGAAGACCAACCGATGCGCCGAGTCATAGACGATTTGGTTAAACTCCCGCGATCCAAGCATACTGGCGATGTATATATCTGTCATTTCTTATGTGTGGCTTCGGGCTATAACTTGTTTTATGCAATACCGAACTAACGCCCGCAAACAGTGGCAGAGTTATGCTATCACATCTGTAATGACTTCGGTTTCCCCCGAGTACTATGTTTTGATAACGGTAATGATTTTTGTACCGACGTAATGGAGTCACTTATACTCGTATCATGCATGACTCATAGGCGTGGTGTTCCTTATAAACCTCAAACGCAGGGTGCAATTGAGACACGTCATAGAGAACTAAAGAAGCTATTACATACCGCACTAGATGACGTTGAGGATATGTGGCCTTATCATTTGAAATGGGTTCAGACTCAAATGAATATCTGCATGAATCCTCAAACTGGAACACTTCCGTTTCACTATTTCTTTAGCCGCTATAGTGAATTACAAGCAACGTTTGACAAACCTGCGCCCGGGAAACACGTTACTCCGTGACTACAAAAGATCGAGCATATGCAGAACGTTGTTTACCCCTGTTTACTCGAGCACAAAAATCGTGTCCTACTGAAAGCGTATGACCGATGGAATAACACTAAGAACATTGCTCAGTTCAAAGTTGGCAACTATGTTAACATTATAAATCGCATGTTACCGAACTCTCTTTAAGAAAATTGGACCTTTTGTTATTTCCTACCATGATGAGAAGAGTGATACTTACGAAGTGAATATCATAGATGGTACTAGCGCAACTAATCTAGGCACTCACCGTATCCATACCTCCGAACTCTCATTCGCTCGTTCATTTGATTCTGATGTCCCAGTTATGGATATGGACAAAGTACCCTGGACGGACATTTAGGACTGGACCAGAGGGCTCAACCTACAAATGGAATTTTAAGACCGGACCAGAGGACCGGACCTAAGTAGAATATTTCAGGACCGTGCTCAGAGGGACCGGACCTAATATTAAGACAGAGAATTTAATATGAAAGATTGATTACTCAAGAGGTGTCGTCATAATTTAGGAAGCAGGAGACGAAAACCATAGATACGGGTATTTTCATAATTACCCGTTGTTAGTGAAATCTTGTTCCACACAGGAACGTGATAATAAATACAGCAGACGCGCTGATCATAACGGCACTTCTGACTGAGTTCACTTATTTCAGACTTAACACTTTTATTAAGTGTTACTTGGTTTTGACCACATTTTTAAGTGACCGAACTACTGTTTTTATTATACTACGTTCTGTAAAGGTTAAAGTATCTAAGAAGCAAATTAGGTTACTTTTATATATATATAAATTTCACAGCGATGACGGGACCCGAGACTAGACCGTTGCCTACGGTGGGTAAGCAAGCCTGTGACCAGCTTCTGAAACGGTTGCTTGGAACGATTCGCCATTTGACCGAGCTATCCGATAAGGTAGATACAGCACGTGCCAAGTAACCTGCTCCCGAAGACGACGAAAAGGTGGGAATTCATTTGGAATTGACTCATTTGCTTTTGGAGGCCCAGCACTCAATCCGAGCCTTGGGTAGGTTTAGCCGAGCCCCAGCATGGATTGCGGATCAGGCAGGACACCTGAATACGTTAATGCATGTGAAGGAGGCAAAGGAAAAGAGTCGCCTCATTTAAGAGCAACTCCGCCAACTCCGACAATTGTCACCGGCAGATATTGACACTTCTATGCCCCAGGACACGGCCCAGGCGACAGTGAATGATGATTTTTCTGTGACTGAGGCCGAACCAACAGTGCAACAACATTGGGCTCCTCAATACCCAACACGGGCAGAGTTGCTCCCAACCGACCAGTCACATGACAGCGGGGCAATCAACAGGAAGAAAATAGCCCAGTGAAGCGCAGGATTGGCCGCACGAAGCCCGTACCTCAGGTGGCTCCTTACGAGAATGTCCATGTTGCGCGCAGAGAGCGGTTGCTGAAGAACGCTCAAAATCGAGCTCAGACGATTCCGATTCCTGATGAGATGCCGGCTGATGGTCCGGATTGGTATCAGGAATCGACAACTTTGGTGAAACACCTGGTAGAATTTATTTTTGGACCCAGTAGACTTACATTTGGACATGGCCACCCCTCAAAATTGTCATCGACGGCGAAGCGGTTCTTTGAGGTACTTTGCAGAGTGATGAAATCTCCACGCCAACAGCCTACTCACGGCCAAGCGGCAGCGAATTTATTCAGGGACAGATTACAACAGCATTGTCGTCCGCAATCTCCAAAAGAAAGGAAGGAGAACTGCCAGGATAATGCAAATGTACCTATCGATACGCTTACATACCGTAAGCACTTTCCTGTTCACCACGATTGCTACTTAGAAGACCCGCAGGATGTGAAACGATGTAAAATATCACCGCCTACGGAGGCGTGCATTACAGAATCTACCGCGACAGAGATGAAAACGCAGGTATTCCTTCTCACCCAACGTATGATGCAAGCAGAAGCTGAAGGACGCACTGAGGACATTCGCTCGTTGTAGGGCTTAATTCGCACATCTAACGAAACGCTGAAGACTTTCTCAATAACGGTAGATAAACGGACACCCAAGGAATGGCCACCTAATCCACAGGGTAGTTAAGATACAGTTGCATGCGCTTATTCTGGAATGGCTTAAGAATGCGAATTTTCACAAATTAAACCCGATTCATATGCAGAGGGGCCTACAAAGGGTACTACAGAAAGAAGGAGCACCCAAGGCGCCTTTGGATTATATTATGGAGAACGACCAAAAATTGCAGCCCATGTCGTTTTTGAACGCCACTGCTTATATTGTACGCACACACGAACAAGATCTGGAGGATAACGCATACAGAAATGTATTGGCTTGCATGAAGCTAAACCCTTCGGTGCCACTAGAGACGCATCTTCGGGATTTTGAACGCAAAGTAGATTTTATGGAGATGCGACAGTATGAGAATCCACTACAAGTATACCGCAACCATGGTATGCTCAACCTAATCCATCAAGTGCATATTACCGTGATACTCTTCGTATGCACCCTAATTGGCGAGAATATTCCGCGGCACAAATGCGTGATGCATTTCGGGTGAGTATTGATAAGGCGGAAGAACACCGTCGGGCAAACCTTTCCCGACCACATCAAATCCCCGGGGGTTCACGTTCATGCACACGAACGCGTGTGGCACACGAGCTAATCCGCATGCGCCGCCAGCATCGAACCCTAGGGCTCGATGTCGGTCATGTGAGCAGAATCTCCCTCCTGGCCCAGCACACGCACCACGTTGCCCTAAGTTACTGCGAGCACCGACAGCAACGAATAAGGGCAGCCATACTCAACGTGGGGGTGCGCCACCACACCGCACATCGGCTGGGGGAACATCCACGCGCACACAACAGGCGTCGGGTAATAACTTCCGTCCTCGAGTTGATCTCGTGGATGGGGATGATCAGATGCCTGATCCGACGCCAGATGAGGTAAGAGAGAGTGAGGTGATGCATATTCATGATTTGGTCGACGAGTCGTATGTCGACAGTGAAGATGAGTTGATGGAGACCGAGCAAGGGCCAGCTGATTGGGAATAGGAGTCGAGCTCAAATTGAGATGTTGGGGTGTCTGAATCAAACGTGTGCGTGACGTTTGGTCGAACGGCAACACGAATATTTGCAGTAAAAGATAAATTGTTACCTACTTACAACCGTGTATAGGTTACGTTACAAGTCAACGGACATGCGATGCGCACTCTCATTGATACGGGGGCGAACCGCTTCGTTATTACTCAGACATCCGCAGCAAAGGCGCACCTGTCTATTACACCATCAACTAAGGACAGTTACATATACTTGGCGGATAAAGCTTTTTGCACTCCGCGCCTTGGCAAGGCACACGCCACGACGGTTCAATATGGTACAAAGTCTGCTACAGGTTGTACGTTTGAACTTATCAATTTACCCGATAATAGTGATGTAATTCTGGGAATGAATATTATGGGCAAATTGGGCTTAGGTCCTACTGAATTATCAACTCCGTTTCCAGAAATCAATCGTAATGTTATGGATGAGCTACTCGAACCGATCGACATCCGCATGGCACCAGATTTGTCCGAACCTGAGGATATACGGCAACGACTACGCCAGTACTTAGATGCCAACACGACCATTTTGGATGTGGCTCAATGTACTCTACCAGGCAGCGAAGTATCCCTCCCCATACCTCGCGATAAACTTTTGGGGCTTCGACGACAAACACGGAACTTAGTGTCAGACAAGTACAAACCACACGTCACGCAACAGGTACATAAATAGGAACATGAATTGGTGACCAACCGTCGTACGTCGGCGTCAGTGGTCAACCTGTCTTTACTAGCAGTACCATCATTTATACCATCGGGGGAACTCATCAAGGTTCGGGTGTGTTTGGATTTGCGACAGATCAACGCCCATATCCGGACGACCAGTTTGCGTTACCGAAGGTCAATGATATTATTAGTACTTAAGAGGCAAGCGACATTATACCACGTTAAATTTATCGGCTGCATATCATCGCCTTCCCGTACACGAGGACTCACAACATATGTTCTCGTTTACTTGGGACAGTCACCAATACTTCTTCACTTCAGCCCCATTCGGATTGTCGACACTCACGTCTCAATTCCAGCGCACAATCAGTAATCTGATGGCGGGTTTAGACGTGCAGTGCTACGTCGATGACCTTATAATTGCATCTGATAACTACGAGGAACATATTGCAACAGTGGAAGAGGTCATCCGATGGCTTACTGCAAGCTTAACCAGAATAAGTGTCACTTTGCAGTAAGCGAGGTTATGGTCCTGGGGAAGAAAGTTTCTGCGAAAGGAATTAACGTTGATCATGAGAAACAACAACGGTTGATCGACTGGCCAGTGCCGCGATTCCAAAGGGACATAGCATCTGCATTGGGGTTGGCGAACTTTCTACATGAGCACTTACCTAACTTTGCACATAAAGTGGCCCCACTACGATCGTTCTCGAAACTCAAGCCGAAGGAACCGATTGGAGATCGTTGGAAACCAGAACATCAATTAGCATAGGATCAGATGAAGGAAGCAATCGTATCTGCGGTACGTTTAAATTTTCCGGTTGACGGGGTTCCACTCGAATTAGAGACTGATGACAGTGATTATGGTATTGGCGGTGCACTATTTCAGTTAATTGACGGCCGCAAGCACTACCTGATATTCTTTTCAGAGACTCTCAACGAGGCGCAGCAGACATACGCGACACCAATGAAGGAATTGTTAGCGCTCACATATACATTGGTCCACTTCCAAGATCATTTAATAGGCCAGCGCTTCACTGTGCACACGGACCACAAAGCGCTGATTTCCATGAACACACAACTGAAATTGAACAGCATGCTGCAACGATGGCATCACATCATTGCGCAATTCAACTTCGTGATAACACATGTCCCAGGTGAACTGAATAAATTACCAGACATGTGGAGCCGGGTTCATGAGGGCACGGCGGACATCAACTTTCCCGCTATCTTCTACGCATCGTGCTGGAAGTTGTATCCCGATTTTTTGATCAGGTTCAAAAAGACTTAGGACCTAACAACGCTAACGCCTTTGCATTAAGCCACAATGCTCAGATACGACAATACTGGTCATACGATAAAGACGGAGGCGCTTTTAAAGTTGACTGGAGCAAGTACAATACATGGATGAATCCAGTATTGTCGGACAAGGTGTCCGCGATAGTGTCTCCCGTTGAACACACGGACGCCATGGTTCCCTCTGCTTCTATCGATGATGCAAGCATATCCATTGCTGATCCCGCGTACAGCCCATACGTTCTTGAAGCATGGCGCACGGGTATGTGGTAAGTATCCATGGAAACATACGGTGGTAATGCGTATTGGCCCTCTATCTTGTTATAAAGTTTCTCCATCATTTTGGCGTAACTTGGGTCTCGAAGTACCTGTGCGTGAGGAAGCTGATGATCGTTATCAAGAGACATGGACGCAACCAGCCATAACTAGACGTACACGCCAGATTGCGGAACAGGTGTCCGAAATTTGTGCGGGGGCGACGGTACTCAATCATCCTGGACATGAAGAAGCTAATCGCCGGGTACAACTTACTTGGCAGTTTCATGTACAAGGACATCTTGCTCCAGCGGTCACAGTGCAACAGATGCGAGATGATGGACACAATTGGGACCAAATGCTGCCAATAACGGAAGAGGTCCGAAAATTATGTCGCACATGTTTAGGTAATGACACTATGAAGAAGGAATTTCATCCATTTATGAGTATTACGGCACGTTATCCATGGGATCACATTCAAATGGATCTCATTCCGATGGCAGTAACATCTACTAAAGGCAACAAGTTTATTCTACACGTCTTGGATGTGGCATCTGCATACTCTATTATACGGGTGCTGCCTGCAAAAGCTGCTAAGACGGTGGCGACAGAGTTAGTATCGGTATTTGGTGATCATGGCTTTCTTTGGAAGATTCAGAGTGATGAGGGGATTGAATTTGTCAACAACATTGTCAGGTCTATAACACGAGCACTCGGAATTATACACATGACATCTCAACCATATCGTCCTCAAACATTGGGTGCGGCAGAGCGCCGACACAAAGAAATTCACAAATATGTGCGTGCGCTTTGTGTTGGCTGTCCGGAATTGTGGGATGAACGCCTTCCTTTTACTATTCTTTACCAGAACCTCCGGATACCACGTCGACACAAGTTAGCACCATTTAGTGTTTACTTTAGGCGCCGCCCTGTTCCATTTTCAGACACGACTGATGACTTACCTGATCATATTTCGACCACGAATGATGCATGGCTTAAGAGATTGGATGACCTTGAGAAGACGATTCTGCCAAAACTTACTCAGAAAACTATCAAGTTCACTGATGCCATGGCGGAGGCCACTAACCAGATGCGGAAGTTTGATTTAATTAAATTTAAGCCAGGGGACGTTGTCATGATACTCGCACAAGGAGTGACTACCAAAGCCATGAAGCCTTTCCTGGGTCCGTATGTAATTCATAGTCGTGTGAATCAGAGTTACCATCTACGAGACAAGGATGGCAGCAAACCGCCGGAACTCAGAGATCGCCCAGTTAATGTGGAGATTATTCGGCTAGTTCACCGGGCTACCGAGCCACCACTAGATGAGTGACTATGGAGACGACGACATCAGGAAGAACTCAACAAAACGTAGGTCCAACAAGGAGATCGCGGCAATGGCCCGGCGCCAATACTACTACCAACTGGTTATGGGTAAACCGTCAACCTCAAACCGAGACACAGCCAGACACGACAGCTTCAATCGCTGCTTCGAGTCTACACCAATCCGGCTCTGTGCTATGATTGTAACGAATACGTACATGTTCACATTGCTCGACTACCGCACCGACGACTGTCTCTGCCCTGTCTGCCCCGGTAGCCAGAAGTTCACTACGAGCCACTTTACCTGCAACTGATTCGACGCATCCTGGTAGGCCCGAAACTGCCGCCCATTGGCCCTGACCTCCTTCAGCAATTACAGGAGTGCCACGACTTCCACGGTATCT
>NW_014040538.1:151501-158112 GCF_001186125.1 Sphaeroforma arctica JP610
ACTATTAAGGGTACATTTAGGAAACTTAAGTTCCTCGTACTATTAAGAGTATGTTTATAATTTGCGTACTGCTTAAGAGTACGTTTATACATAGAGTCTAATGTGGAGGCCCGGCTTATTACAAAGATAGGATTTTATGACTCTCGGATTCACCCCAATGAAACATACCATAGTTTCTTATAGAGCGACAACGAAACACTAAATAAAATCAAATCGGTCGCCGAACAAACATCAATACAAAGCCCTAAACCCCAAACGACCTTTACTTGAGGGTTAGGGTTTAGGGTTTAGGGATTTTGCGGCGCGCATCCTCATGTTCCACCCAGGTGTCGCGGTGTGATTCTAAACCCTATAGAAAAAAAAACAGGGCTTAAAACTTTTGCAGTCAACACTCGGTTTGAAAACGATTCATTTTATTTATGCTTTATTAGATTTAACTCGGCAAAACATATGTTAAGCGTTCCTGTGACGGCGCTTTCCGGGGTTTAGAGTTTTAGGGTTTTAGATGCAGTCTACAAAATACCACTTCTGGTCCTCGTACTCGATAAATTTGCCGGCAATCATCAACACGACAACATCGGCACTGGAGTAGTTGACAACAATATGATCGTTCGCCACGCTCTGGATAAAGACCTGTTCCTTCATGATCCACTTGTTATTAAGGGCAGTCTTGCTAGTGTTGACGGTGAGTCGGATATTGTCGCCATTCGCCGCGACGCATAGTAAACTCGGTATCGGAAACATACTCAATCATCCAGCAGTCCGGTTTCTTGGTGACCATGATAGCCTTGTTGTTGACAATGTCTAGGCACTGGTTCAGTGTGTCGTCGGGATGCGTAGTGCGACACTCCTTTACTACCATAGTAGGGGTGCTCTGGTCGCCACCATTGTTACTGTTGACAGTGTTACCCCCGCCATTGTTGTTGACCGTGTTGCCGCCGCCGTTTGTGACATCAATGGACGTGTCAATGACTATATCTCCGGCAATAGTGTTATCGTCAATATAAATGTTGTTGACATTATTGACAACGGTCTCATACATACGCGGGTCGATACGGACTTCAAGATAGCGCGTCTCCTGCGGCTCAGCCGCAGCGGCGGGGGCAATGGGTATAGTGCGGGCCATCTGGTCCACGTCTCCAGCGTCAATCTCATAGACCATAGCTTCAGGGTCAGATTTGGCGACGGACTCGACCAGGCTAAACACCATGTAAACAGTCGCGTTCGAAGTATGGGCCACAAGACCAATGTTCAGTACCATAGTGTCCGTGTCCGGGGCGTAGGGTATCATGGGGAACACGAACGGCTCGTAAATGACCGAGGGCTGAACGTCGTCGGTCACCCGGGCGTGGGGGGGAATGGTCGGCGCCGCGGCAGCGGTAGAGGGCAACATAGACTGGACCACAAGGCACGCGGTGGCGGCGGTAAAGATCGAGTTGATATAGTGGTAAAGCATTTTTATATATAGGGTTTAATGTTACTGGAGTTTGAGGTTGGGTTGTTCTTTTTAGGGTTAGCGAATATGTTTAGGGTAAATCGATTACTCTTCAGCAAGATGAGCGGGGAGTTTGGTGGTTGTTTGTTTTGTTATAAGGAAAAAAAGTAAAAGTGTGAACGATACGGTGAATCCACACACGAGTTATATAGCCGGTTGTTTGGAGTCACGCTCCACTAAAACGGAAGTCCTAAAAAAATAACCTTAAAACCTAATCGTGATCACCAACCATGTCCGAACGGTGAACCCCCCACCAAACTAGAAGCTGCTGCTATGTATATATATATATATATATATAAGTGCGTTTTGCATCTCACACAACACACTTTAATTATACACCGAGCGAATGAGAGTAAAGAAGAAAAGGGAAAATAGTCAACAACATCAATAATGTATGAACTTCTGAGATTGCTTTGTGTGTGGAAACACATGACTATGGTTGCCCCTGATGCTACCACTCAAAACCTGGTTGGAGTCCTAGGGGGAAGCCAAAATTTAATGGAAAAGTCTAAACTTTGCGCTGCGGCACACGAATCCTATAAGAGGTTCGAGAAACGTATTCTCTTTTATGAGCACCTCTGCCAGATGATTCGGAACAGATACAACATGCCACCAATTGAGATGATTGGTCCCGTGGATGACTTGTATGAGCGTATTTGTAACCGGTTGAGGTATGGTAGAGATGCCTTGATGGCGAGGCATGCATATCTTCGGAACGAACTTAAACCGATGATGGCTCAAATGGTGTGTGTAGACGCTGGGATCTATGTAAAAATAGTCGCGTGTACTAACATCAAGCGAAACTTGGAAGATCAGGCAACACTTGTACCGGTGATGAAGGAATTTGGTGACATGCTTCACTTGATTCACACAGAGCCCGACTGCGTGCATGATGTGTGTATGGAGGTTGTAGTAACGACACTAACCACACCACTATCAATACCACCAGATACACCGCCGCCTGTAACCATAGCGTTGTCGGACGACGCTGTGACCGAACCAACAACCACAACATCATCACCATCATCATCATCAACAACAGCACCACCAATACCAGATACACCGCTACCTGTAACCGTAGCGTTGTCGGACGACGCTATGACTGGAACAACTCTTATACCACAGCCACCAATACTAAAAACATCTGTACTCTCGGGGTTGTCGAATGTTACTGTGACCAGAAAAAGAAAGGAAAGGATGGGTTATGCAGGGGAATACAGAAGAGATAGTTATTGTCGTGAAAGGGAATATCTGTCAAGCAACCCCAAGCGGACTGACTGTAGTGTCCTAGTTTCGTCGATTGGTTTATATCGAACCTCGGGACAGTCGGTAGTTTATAAACTCCAGAAGCTAATCAACGAAAAACCTTGGCTATTTTCGGGTTTGGACGTGAAACATGAAGAGGGTGAGCTGAAGAAGGAGTTAACGGTGATAATTCACGAATATTACAACCGCCGCACTCGGAAGTACAACCTTGAGCACAAAAGCCCTCTTTGTAAAGCATTGTTTGTAAAATTCCTAATTCGTGACTGCAATGGTAGTCTCGTGGAAATGATGGCGTTTAAAACCCTGTTTGACGAGTGCTGGATCTCGAACAATGCGCTAACCAACAACAACAATATAGGAGTTTAGAGTTAGGAGTCAGCATATACATACATAAAGTCAATAAAACGAACCTTAGAACAATGCGCTGTCAACAATATAGTGGGGTAGAGTTTTAGGAGTCTCAGTATATACATACATAACGTCAATAAAACGAACTTTAAGGTGAAGTTTATTTTAATTATTTAAAGATTTAAAAGGTAAACCCTCTTAGGGTTTAGGTGTTGCAAAACAAAAGTTAAGCAGCCAAACGGGGCCGGTGATGCTGATATGTTCCCGTTTTGAGGATTCTCTGCTTGCACGGCTTGCCATCCTTCTTTGTTACACCATACCTCATCTTGCGAGTGGGCTTTTTAATCCTTGGTACCACCACCTTTGGTGGAACCGGGTCCATAGGCCCAGAGTGAAAGACATGGCTGTACTTCCACCCCTCGATAGTCCTAGCTATGCGATCATCGTTCTCCAGTTCCCGGTGTATTAGCAATACAAAAACGTTGTTCCAAACAACAATATTGGACGTTCTGTTGTAGCACACTTCCAAGAGTTTCATGGTGTTCTCGAATGTCTGTTCGGTGTCGGGCACAACATCTGTTACCAGGAAGTCCCCTACAATGTTAAGGAGGTTTATGCCATTACGATTCAACCACCATTCTTCACTCAGATCAATGTGATCGTTAAAGTGACCCTTGTAGTCCAGTAGGTCCGCTGTAATGGAGTCCTAAAACGACTTGACCATTTTTAAAATACCTAAACGCAAAAACGGAGGGTGGGTTTTGCCAAAATTTTGGTTTTGGGATGTAAGTGTGACTTATGATGAACAATCACACACCATATATATACTAGCTACTATTGTGGTGAATGTTTGGGGTTTGGGGTGAAATCATACATGACTTGTGGGTGGTTCACCGTTCGGACCTCACCGGTCAACCACCACGTCACGATAGTCGGCTCTGGGTATATAAGGGTAAGGTGCAGTCGTCAAACGAACAGTCTCAATTTTTATTCTTGTTACTTGCACTCGGAGAATGATGATGGCCAACAACGATACCAGCAGCAACTACGGTGGGTCTGGGAATGGGTTCACGTCGTATATTGATCTCACGGACTCCAAACCAATAACGAGGATGGTACGTTACGAACAAGGAACGACATTTGACGATCCTGACATGACCATGGTAGCAACCAAAATGTGTCTACTAGGCCCCATAAGTACGAGGTTCCAGGCTGATGTTGTCGAACCACCGCCTAAAACCGAACCTCAAACAATTACCACTACCCCCCCCCACTACTAGTAATGATGATGGGTCAACAATACCTGCAATGGTTACAGAGGCTGACCACCGTGTGAGTCTTAGTATGGAATCGATTCGCGAACACATGCTTACCTGTGGCGTTTGTACCTGCGTTTCAAAAACGATGACTACTACAGTGTGTTGCACATTTATCATGTGTGTTACATGTTGCAACAGACTACCGAGTGATGCGTGTCCCAACTACCGCCAGCCCGGTGTGGCGCTTGCTCGGAACCTTATATTCAAGCATTTACTGCAGGCGTTTGAGTTTTCGTGCACCAAATGCAACGAACGTCTGAATCCTATTACCAGTGAAGGGCACGGCTGGTTTTCCCACGAGGTCACAGCGGCAACCACGGAACCAGGGCGATTAATAGGGGCCAAGGGGTTGCAAGATTTCAAGACTGTGAGTAACTTGGCACTGCCCGACAAGTATAAGACGCTACTGAATAAGTATTTCCAACCCGCATCAAACCAGTACCTCTTGCACATGAGACTTGGTAAATACTACGCATTGTAGATTCATGAGTTTTGTAGGCTGCGAGATGAACCCGAGTCACCGCTAGTAGCATTTGTGCGTCAGAAGCATAGGGCAACAGGAGTTGCAAAAGGTCGTGTTATGCAATGTATTAGAGCTGACAGGTTGCATGCAATGCGAAATAAACTGCTCTATATGGGTTAAATGTCTCGTATTGTACCTAGAGAGCTTGCTAGCAACAACCCTAAAATCCCAGTTAATCAAAGCCCTAATAAAGAACCCTAAACCCTAAAACTATCATATGCGTGTTGTGTGGATTGTGTGCCACGTGGCAAAGTTTCCACTCACATGAACGAACGAGGATATATGTGTATGTCAGAAATCAAAGTGTAAAGTTTAAAGTGTATGCATGTGTATGTCAGAAATCAAAGTGTAAAGCTTAAAGTGTATGCCTGTGTATATCAGAAAACAAGGTGTAAAGTTTGAAGTGTATGCATATGTATGTCAGAAAACAAGGTGTAAACTTTATTCAAAGTGCAAGGTTTAAAGTGTGTGTGTATGTATATATCAGAGATCAAAGTGTAAGATCTAAAGTGTGTGTGTATGTATATATCAAAGATCAAAGTGTAAGGTTTAAAGTGTGTGTGTATGTATATATCAAAGATCAAAGTGTAAGGTTTAAAGTGTGTGTGTATGTATATATCAAAGATCAAAGTGTAAAGTTTAAAGTGTGTGTGTATGATATATCAAAGATCAAAGTGTAAGGTTTAAAATGTGTGTGTGTATGATATATCAAAGATCAAAGTGTAAGGTGTGTGTATGATATATCAAAAATCAAAGTGTAAGGTGTGTGTATGATATATCAAAGATCAAAGTGTAAGGTGTGTGTATGATATATCAAAGATCAAAGTGTAAGGTTTAAAGTGTATATCGGAAATCAAGGTGTAAAGTTTTATTTTGTTTTGGTATTATTGTGTGTAAGCTTAGCTTTATTCATTTAACACCCTATTCGGTACTGCATACCTTGCACAAATCTGTAGTTCCCGTGATTGGAACTTCGGCCAGCATCTTATTCTTAAGTGATCGACACGCGTGGTTTCGATGCACCTTTTCCTTTGAACACGCAATCTGGTAGCCCGTACCAGACTGGGTAATTGACGATAGTGGCAGCCATGTAGCGGGAGTTGTGGGAATAGTCGCGGTAATGGTGGGTACACGAGCGATAGGAGTAGTAGTCGTGGTAGTAGTTGTAAAGGCACGAGCAACAGGAACTTGGGTTGGTGCTTTCGGTAGCTCGGCGAGCATGGCTGCAATGTCAGCATACTCAACCGACATTCTCACAACCTCTGGCGTGTAGCACTTCTTACACAAGTCGGTTTGTTCCAGTCGCCACCATTTCCTCCACGTCCTTATTCTTGAGGGAACCACATGTTGTCTTAACGTGCACTTTACCCTTAGCTGCACCGGAAATTCTGTATCCCATGCGGAACTGGACAGGCGGAGTCACGGCGGTAGTGGGTTCACGTATAAGGGTCTGGTCAACAACCGGGGCACCAGTAACAACAGCGGCACCAGTGGGGGAGGGTGCTGGTGGGTGTAGAAATACGGCCTCCGGTCAGTCTAAAATATCAAGATCAATTGAGATAATACATTGGTTTTTATTTGTATTTTAAATAATTTAATATAAGCTCTTTTTCCAATATTTCCAGTGTTCTAAATTCACTTTGATGGCTCCAATAGCCTG
>NW_014040538.1:158695-170911 GCF_001186125.1 Sphaeroforma arctica JP610
CTAGAGGTACGCCCTGTGTGATCAAGGATATTTAGGCTCTTAACAAGAGGCAGTCCCGATCATTCTTACACAAGCTACCACTGCTAAATCCTAACTGACCAAATTGTATTTTAGTTTAATATAGTTTGAAACCTAGTAATTTTCATCGAAGTTTACATGGGTTCACGAGTAACAGACATAGGAGTTGCAGATTCCGGCAGCTCGGCCAGCATGGCTTCGATATCAGCATACTCTACCGACACTTCTACCACCTCTGGTTCATAGTAGCACTTTTTACACAAGTCGGTTGTTCCGGTTACAACCATTTCCTCCACAACCTTATTCTTAAGAGAACCACACGACTGCTTAAGGTGCACTTTACCCTTGGCGGCACCGGCAATTCGGTACCCCGTACGGGACTGGACGATCGGTGCAACAGCGACAGGGTCGGGCTCACATTCTGTAGGAACACGATGTGTTGGAGCTTCTGGTAGCCCGGTGGGTGACCCAGTAGTAGCGCCAGTACGGTTACTGGTCCTGGAGCGTGCAATGGCCGCAGCCGCAACGTCAGACACGGGGGCCACCGGTGTAGTTGGAGTTGCCGTGGCCGTAGGACTACGCGAAGAAAGGTGGTTGTCGTGGATACTAGGATACACCAATTCATACCGGGGGTACGTGGTTTGCTACCCCGGTTGGTGCTGTTGGTACAGCTGCCGGTAGCATAGATTTCTTCGTCCCCACTAGCCTAGTGCACTGACAGGGTTGGTAGTTGCGGTCCAGAACCGAGCTAAAGAGCATCGGTTTTCTGATTTCAGTAACCCTCTCCAGGGTGCAGCTGGCATCAAAATGGAATAGGATTACCGGCCGAGCCAACGTAGGATTGCGTTCAGAGACAAACCACACAGTATCATTGTAACCGTGGACATAATAGCCCGCCATCTTAGCCGTTAGGATTGAATCTGCGTTGAAGACGTGGCTACCAGCGTCCGTGGGTGTAGCGAGAAACATGGTTGTTGTTAAAGTTGTTGGTCTGGATTGGATTTAGTAGTTGTCAGTGTTTACTAGTGAGCATGTGACCTACAAATCAAGAATGCCCAGGCTACTTATACACACCGTTGGTGCACAGAGTTTGGGTTAACATACTGTTTGGATGGGAGGTTCACGATTCGGAGCTGAGTGGTCGATCACCCCCGTCACACTAAAAAAAAAACTAGAACCAAGAGGTTGCTATGGGTTTATATGGTTTATTAAAGTTTAAGGGTTTAGGGTTTTAACGGTAAGACCTACACAGGTCAGTATCCGAATCAACGGAAACTTCAACTATGGACTTGTTCGTAAGATAGCGGCACGTAGATTTTGCGTGTACCTTTGTTCTACGAACACCCATACTAGCAATCTGATAAGCCCACTGCAACCTGATTTTGAACAGCCGACCCCATGCAGTGGTGGCTAAAATCGAACCTGGGTCTGAAACTACTGCCGACACTTTCACCTAACAATGTTTGGGGTGCAGTCCTGTATCTGCTACTACATAGTTGACACAAGTCAGTCGTTTCCGAAACGGGCACCTCGTCCACGGATTTGTTCGTCAGTACATTACAGGTGTTTCTAAGGTGTACCTTGGTCCGAGTTGTACCCGCTATCTGGTAGCCACGGTGCACGTTGATCCTGGTTGTATCTGCAACCCAGCGGTGGTGACCAAGCTGAACCTGTTGCGTACACGGGACTTGATCGTCAACAATTGGGGCATGGCTAGTAGGGGTGGCAGCAACAGTGGTAGTCACGCTACTCGGACACCTCAATTTGGGTCGCCACTTCAGATGTACACGAGATGGTGCAATTAACGATGTCGTCGTTATACAGTGCCTTGTTTACACTGTCGTTAGGAACCACTGTAGCATACTGTGCAATGATGGGGCTGGTGGGGGGTTGTCCCGGCTGACCATCACCCGGTGAAAAGCAGAATCTTTAACATAGCCGGACTCTTACGCTCAGAAGTGTGAACCGATTGCAAAGAGCCTATTGGGTCTGCCTGCATACCGCACCTGTGCGATATACCGGTAATGAGATTCAGGGTTGTATTGCACACCTCGCATGCATACTCAAAAAACTGTAGCATATGCTTACAATCGGATTCGGAGCCAACTTAACCCAGCGCGCCCGGCAATTGGGGCATCTTAGGCGTACAAGTCGACCTACACAGACTTCATAACGTAAACGCACAGCACGTGGTCGTCGTTATAGTCTCTGATACCTTTACACATACACCGCACGTAAATATTCGTTCACAGAGCTCGCCGCTGTTCACCAAGTAGTCAATTCCCGTGCGCGGTTTTACTGTACCGGCAATCATTCTAGCTGCCATTTATTCATACTCGCTCGCAGGAAATGGGTGCTAAACTAAATACTGCTCCCCCAAACATTTCTATATATATAGGCCTCACCGATGGCGATAGGTAACGGTGGTCGACGGTTCAACCATGATTGGTGGACCACACCCCCAAGCACACCCCGATTGAAGTATAAATATCGACCACAGTCGGTCATTATACTTCATACGATCAATCGTATTTCATTAAAATTAAGCAAGCAAGTACGTGCACGTGTAAAGTAGAAACATAAGAAGATGTATACACCTACTACCGCTACCTCCACCTATAATAAGGACCTGGATCTAAAAATTTATATCTACCAATAAAATACATTCAAATTCTCAGATTGCTCTGGATTATTTTCTGGATTCTGTGTGAATGGGTTATTTCACTGCCATCTCTGGACTCCGTTTGGAGTATTGACAATTTTATGAACCCGTAAATTGTTTTCAGGATGCAGTGTGAGTGGATAGTTTTGAAATTCCCGCACTGGTGAATTGGAAAATAGAAACTGAGTAAATATTTTAGATAAGCCAATAAAACCCCACGAGTTGTCCTTGGAAGATTCGTTTCATTTCACAAATTGTTTGAACCGGTGCGCAGATGCGGAGTGCGGCACTCCGGACATTCTTACATATTTACATTTTTCATAGCCTTCAGCGGCAGCCTAAAATATTTAATTTTCAAAAACAAAAATATGCATTTGGTTTTTTGTTTGTTTTTAAATTGGGTTGAAAAAGAAAAAGCTATCAAAGCCACAATTAGTAAAATACACACTTCACACCTAACCTCATAAAGTTATGGGGTCACTGTATAAACGTTAAACCTTTAACTGTTACTTTCTGGAATATAAAAGTTGTAACCTTTATTTGGGACAAAATAATATATAAGAATTTTAATTTTGCACTTGAAAATATGTCTTATAAATTTTATTTTTGGGCCTAAAGTGAAATTTAGCAAATCAGAAATGTTCAACCTAACACTTGGTAGTTAGTATTTGGAAGTTGGCTTTTAAAAATAGGACAATATATATATAATTACTGACCTGAATATTGCACCTACTGAATTTAAGAAGGGCATACATAGGTATAAAAGGTGTTCTTTAACGTAAAAAAAAACATTCAAAAATAAAAGTTATAACTTTTTATTATGAGGTTAGCTTCACACTCAGTTCACAGTTCACACAGACTCGCAGAATCATCACATACCAAAGCGGTATGTGGTTTTTTTATTTAGTTTTTAAAATTACATACCACAGTTCTAAATATTTCCGTTCAATTTTCAGTTTTCTGTTCAATTCTCAGTTTAACTTATAAAATTAAATTGTGGGTTGGAAGTGTATTTAACTTGTGACTCATCACTCTGTGAGCCTTGTGAGTCTGGTTGTGACTTGTGAGAGCTAACCTCATAAAGTTAAGTTATATTGATATATAAGTTTAACGTTTTACTGAAAACGTTGCAACATTTTACTGCTTCAATTTGGACCTTAATTATTTCGATTTGCTGCCCACGATAGTGAACCTATTCTTACACTTTTGGCCACAAAATGGAAAATCGGCCAATGAAAAACAACTAGAAACTGAATATCTTTGCATTTTTTATCTGACAATATGGCACTTGTGAACTTGTGAAGTTGTCACACTAGTCACTAGGCACCAAATCACCAATAACACATAAAAGTCAAACTAATCGTGCTAGTAGACTGTGTAGCCTGTTGCCTGTAGACTGTAAATCCTACATATCTCTATCAATTATATATATCTTAACTTCTAGAATGTGAACAACGTCAATATCAAGGGATAGTGTAGCGGGCTAATATACTTGACAACGCTCAATCAACGCTCAAGTCTCCAGAACCGATGGTTGGGCGGGCAATAGTTAGGTAATGTGGTTAGGCCAAAACTCTGACCTGGACAATGCTCGTATGGGTAGCTTTAGGACTACGTATATATAGGAAAAAGTTCAACTTTTAACTTTTACTTTTTCATTTGAAAACGTTGCAACGTGATGAGGTTAGCTTGTGAATTGTGAACTTGTGACGCTCTAAAATAAAAGCCACTTATGTATATTTAATACCATTTGTATTTTGTGGTCCCTCCGGCGGTCCGGCCCCATCATTAAAAAATTTCATTCCAGCAGACTGCCCAGAGCGAGTCCAGCTCCAGACTCCTAAGTCCTGTCCTCCACCTTTTCCTGTGTTCCCATAGAGTCAAATTAAGAGTTGTAGAATGTAGAGAGTAGACTGTAGACTGTAGACCCATATGTAGGCCATAGACTTCTGAATAATTTTGAAAATGACTAAATTTTCAGAAGGCTATCCTTTTCGATTGTGTCTATACTGATATACTCTATACGGCACCCGTGAGTCCGTGACTATAAAGCTAGCATCGCCGTGCTACATACTTGTATTCAGTATTCCGATATGAACTAAGTGATATTTAATAAAATAAAGAAATATTTATTCTGGAAAAAAAAACGGTTAATATGTATTGAAATCACAGAACAGGACAAAATCCCTTGGACCTGTGAAATTTACAACAGAGCGGGACAAAACAAAATTCAACATTGTTGAACTAAATACAAAACCAAAAGATTATTTATTCATACATAGCCTTCTCTCATCTTGTGTATGATTTAAAAAAATAGATGACGGCTATGAAAGGCGTTGTATTTTATTCTATTTCAGGTGATAGGTGTAGATTATGTACCGAAAACTGATACTTGACTCCATAAATAACGACCCTACCTTTGCGAATGGACCGGATGCGGTTTTGGACACGGGCTTGGGCGTTAATAATATTATAGTCACGGGTGTCGTATAGACACAATCTTCCCACTGAAATGCTTTTTGCTTTAAAAAAAAATCAAAAATCAAAAACAAATTATAACAATAAAAATAAATTATAAAAATACTTACTGTACAATGACGTAAATATTTATGTATATATGTATATAATTTTTATTTGATTTAAAAAAACAAATACAAAATAAGCATGTATCCCATAGCCTTCTGAAAATTTAAAATAGGTTATGGGTGTCAATTTAGAAGGCTATGTTATGGGAGTATGGGTGCACATTCACATCTGCACAGTGCACAGAGCAGTGAGGAACTGAGGACTGTGGACTGAGGACTGAGGACTAAGAAGTAAGAACCGTTCGTTCATCCTGATTTTCAACCCTAAATATATCCAAAACTAACAGTTCAATTTTGTCCAAAATGAAAGGAGGCTTTTGGCAGAGCTTGATACTGCCAAAAACATGGCGGACCCTATGTTTTTTTTATCTAGCCCAAATTTTAGTATACACTTTTTAAAAAAAAGCAAGAAGATAAATTGGACTTTTTCAGCACCGATAAATTTTTGACATTTAGACATTTGGTGATTTGCTTCGAAATGTCTTGTGAGGCCGGATGGTCAAAACCGTCGAGTTTTTAGGTTTTCCCTCTTTGGAATCGGTGTATGGCCAATTTTTAATCGCTTCAAAAGTCCCGGATTGTAAAACTTTGTGTGCTGAACACAGAATTTAGCCGATTATTATTGTGCTATGGTGCAGAGGGGCAAGAACCTGCGCCTCCGGGTCAATTTTTAAACTTGAATAGCTTATTGTTTCTAATAATTTTCTATAAAAGGTGGATCGGCGTGTAGCCATGGACGAGACGCGTCGATAGCGCCTGTGTTCATTATTCCCATTTTTTTGGACCTCGACCCCTATACCCCCCACCCCACCTTTACACTAGATAATATAGACTTTTGGACATTTCCAATGTTTACACTAGGTCAAATCCACTTTTGGAACTCGAAACCCAATTTTCACAATTGATGATAATGCCACAAAATATTAACAAACAAACAATTACACAAGTATTTGTTTTGGCCTCCTAAAAAAAGAACAATTTGAAACAATATGGAGTCAACCAGAGGATTCGACCCAACTAGGCTGAGTTTGGACATACCATTTCCTTTTTTTAAAAGTAAAATTTTAAAATTTTGGAGACGACAGAGCCCTAATTCTGAGGCTGGGGAATCAGAATCCGCCCTAATTTGCTCCCTAGCTAAACTTGAACCGATTCAAAATCGTGTTTGAAAAATATTCACATTTTTCTCATGTATGCCGATTTTTGTAACACTCATAACTCTGAAGATATTCAAAATTTTCACATTGTGGTTATCCGAAGTTAGCATTCGGGTATAACGAGAGGAAGCCGTAGCCGCTGTAAAAATCGAGATTGCACAATTATTTCGAGGCCCATCACTGTTTGAAAATCGGGCCCCGGGAGGCGCAGGTTCTTGCCCCTCTGCACCATATATGCTGCAACTGCTCTCAAAATTGATTTTTTGGGTAATTCAGAAAAAAGAAAAAAAGGAAAAAAAAGTGGTGGTCCCCAGACCCCAAAGGCAGACCCCACTCCCCGTATGTGGTCTGGTGGCTGGTTCAGTTCTCACTGTGCTTTAGGTGTGTACTCGTGTAGTACATACACTATAGTGTTATTTACTCTCTCAGTGGTAGTGTGTACTGTGTAGTAGTGTACCCTACAGTGCCAGACGGTGTACAGTGCATACTATTTTGTTTTTGTTCAAAAATTAAAATTGGGAGCATATTTGGTTCCCCTATTGCAATAAATGTTACCAAAAATAGGGTATGTCCCCAGATAAATATTTGTCTTTTGGGTTGAAAAAAGTCGTCGCGAGGGCGAGTAAAATATTTTTTAACCCTTTTAAAAACTATTACAAAAATAGAGTGACTAAATAAATATTTATCAAATAAAGTCGAGAAGTGCGACAAATCACAAATGGACTTTTTTTTTGTTACTTTATGTTTAAAAAAAACAAAAACAAACAAACAAAAGCAATGACCAACAACCTCGACCAGTCGATTGCTGGACTGCTGACTGCTGGACTGCTGAATTGTCGACCGCCGTAACGTCGACTGTAGAGTGTAGGGCGTAGGCTCGACGCAATCACAAAGGTCAAAAGATGTGCAGCGTTCACGGAAGTATTGAAAGTAACTCGACACGCGATCAGTTAAGCTCATACCAATACCGTGACCTGACCAACGGGACCACACTGCGATGCCTCAACCCAAACTCAATCGATCAACTAGTTGTTTATCCGGACAAAGAGGCCTAAATCACCACACAATATGGGAGTCCGAATCAGACAACGGCACGGAAGAAGTTCGAAAATCAGTTTCGTGTCTAAAAGTTTCTAGGAACAGCGCCGTCTACGCGTCTATAGAATCTCAGCAATTAAGTGGTGCAGTCAAAACGTTCAAGTCTATGCAAGAGCACAAAAATGTTGGACAATCCGTTTCTGTATCTCCGCGCGAAACCAATTCGAGTGCGATTCCTTATCTACAGCATCCTAACTCACCGTCGTATGTTGCCATGAAGGCGTCTGGTTCGCCTACGATTGTGCCCAACGCTAGTCCTGTCCACCTGAATCATACAAATGCTAGAATCGATCAACATTCTCCATCTGGAAGAGGTCTTCCCCTCAAAACAAGTCCTCGCCCTGACAAATCCGTCCAAAAAGTCGATATGGCTTCCGCAGTTGGGAATCACGGGCAATATGAAGTAACAAGCATCTCAAGTCACACTCAACATTCGAGAACGAGAGGTAATCAGAATTATCACTGGGGGGATAATGATGCTTTAGACACACAGCGAGAGCATAAAACACAACGATCTGAAAAGCAAAGTTCTGGTCACGCAGAACCAAGAAAAATTCAGCGATCACGTTCAGTCTCTGCCAATCGTCATGTATCTCCAATCATCTCTTCATTCAAGCGGAACTCCCCGCATAATATATCTAATATGGAAGCATTACCTATTCATCCTTATGTGAAACGCAATTCCATGTCTGATATATCAAGTTTTAGAGTTTTACAACCCTCATTTGTACGTAGTTATTTACATAACCCGGGCGGTAGAGAGAATATGCATTCACCTGCAGAACAGACTAGTGCAGATAACAGCCAATTACTGAAATCACCTGTGAATATGAAGCCGAATAATAGGAGAAAAAGCCCTGATAAATCCAGATCGCTGGTGTTTTTGCCGCCCGAGACTCTCAGTGACGTAACGGAAGGGTCACGACCAGCAACTGACGCGTCCAAAATAGCGAAGAGTGCGTTGTTCGGCGCACAATCTAGTATCCGTGTTAAGAAATCTGGTGATAGAAAACAGAAGAAAGAGAAGACAAACCCCGGAAAAGTGCGAGATAGAAAAGAGCTTAATCACTCAGATGTGAAAGCAAACAAAAACGATTCTGGGGGCAAAGGCAGCGAAAGCTTACTAGCGAAGCCCACCTTCGTACAAAACATACTGAGAAGTCCTTCACCGAAAGGGGAACGAGGTAATGGCCTTCACAGCGGTATATCACTTCCTGAGAATGATTTACGAAGTAAAGTCAAAGAAACAGGGGGAACTCTTAAGCCCCGATCGAAGAAGTCCAAAGAGCAAAGCGCAAGCTCGAAGTTGAAGCAGTACAACGACGAGCAACAACGCGCCGCTGATCGGGACGTGTCGTCGCATTCTGGAGAAGAAAATCTCGACGCGGAATCGGACGAAATAACTGTGAGTCTGACAATGGAAGAGTTCCTGTTCGAGAATGCAGCTCAAGTGGAGAAACTGGAGCCCAAGACTAAAATGAGTATGGAGGAATTCCTCTGTGAGAGCCGCGTAGGGACACAGACCGTGGCCGACGGCATTCCATTTTGAGATGAAAGTGTATCTACCGACACACTTTCTCGTTAACGTTGTTGTAGACGTTTTCAGGAACATGCGTCGTATCAGCGTATTGGCTGTGAATGTAGTTTACGCGAGACAAGGTAATATATATACATTGCACAATTCCTATTTGATCTGTTTGTTGCACAGGAGGGAAAGAACATTTTCAGACTTGTCAATGATTGTCGAATCCCGGTTTCTATCACGGATAGTCGGGCTACGGCTTTGTCTCGTTATTCCCAACAACATTTTTACGCTTCAAATTTTCTTATAAAAATCGGCTCACCTAGCATGTTTTATTTCGAAGGCTATGCCTAGCAAAAAATAATAATTGTACTTTTCAAACACACACATGCACACACACACACACTCTGTCTGTCTACTAGAGAGAGAGATGGGCTCAACACAAGAGTACAGCATTTTAGAGTGTTTTCCCCTCTACTCTAGTAGAGCGAGAGAGATATGGGTTCAACATGAGAGTATAGCATTTTTAAGGGTGTACAACATAAATGGTATAGCTAGGGTGTTTTCCCTTCTACTAGAGAGAGAGAGTGTGTAGAGATGGGTTCAACATAAGAGTATAGCACTTTAGGGTGTTTTTCTCTCTACTAGTAGAGAGAGATGGGTTCAACATGATGAGAGTAAAACATTTTAGGGTGTTTTCCCCTCTACTAGAGAGAGAGATGCGTTCAACACAAGAGTATAGCATTCTAGGGCATTTTTGCTTCTACTGGTAGATAGAGAGATGGATTCAACACAAGCCTATAGCATCTTCGTGTGTTTTCTCTCTATCAGAAAGAGAGATGGGTTCAAGATAAGAGTATAGCATTTTAGGTTGTTTTTCCCTCTACTCTAGCATTTAGAGAGAGAGATGGGTTCAACGCAAGAAGAGTATAGCATTTTATTTAGGATGTTTTCCCTCTACTCTCTCTCTTGTAGTAGTAGTAGTAGAGAGAGAGAGATGGGTTCGACACAAGAAGAGTATAGCATTTTAGGGGGTGTTTTGAGCACCTGCGAGCAAAGTGAAGGAAACTATTTATATAGAAAACTGTTGACTGTGTGAGTGTGGACTGTGGACTGTGGATTGTGGACTGTGGACTGTGGACTGTGTATTTACGTGTTGACTGTGGTCTGTGGAGTGTGCTCACTGATTTACTATTCTGCCGGTTTACATATTCGTATAAATTTCCGACGCAAAAATGCGCATTCTTCTTGTCTTATTGCACGAGGGCTATGAAATATTGTATTTATAAAAATATTAACCACACATGCTTTTTCTCTGGTTGTGTGTTTTAAGATAAATAGAAGGATGCTATTATGGCTTTCTTTGATATTTTTGTTTATATTTGGTGCAAATAATAGTGGAGAGAATAAATAAAAGATTATATTTATTTACTAGTAGTCGGAATAATAAAGAGTATTGCTGGTTGACTTCGTTACCGTCAGAAATTGTTTATAGTTCATATAGGAACCGATAATCAAAGTTGACGACTCTGTGCAATGAGAGGGCTTCCAGTGAAAAAATTTGACGTACAGTTACGATTGTATTCTCAGATTCGACTTCCGAGAATAAATTCATGTGCTGTGCGGGCGCAGCAGAGAGCAGACGTTCGCTTGGTAAGTACATCTCAAACACTGGAGTCTGTGCTATAAATATATGTATGTATAAAATTTTCCTTTTTACGAGGTTACACCGTGTGCTTGTAAAGTGGTCCGATGCTCGTGAATATAGTTGCATTCAGTAGCGAACAAGGGCCAGACTGTTGCATTCAGTAGACAAACGTGGTCCGGTCGATGACTTTATGCGCAAGTAAGTGTATGTCTGGTTTAAGGTGCGGTGTAACTTCAGGTTTATATGTGTACTATACACAGTAAACGACCTGCATACGTCATTGCGGCATTCAATTTCACTCACAAATACTGTTGTATATTTGCTTCTATACAAAAGCATCTCATTCCTCGCTATACTGAAGTACACGTCTCTATACTCGAAATTGTATTTCATATTTGTCTCGTACTGACGTATATTTCATATTCGTTTCTATACGGAAGTGATGTGCGTATCCGTTTCTAAACTGAAGTGTATTTGTTTCCACACTAAAGTATGATAGCCTGTATAGTGGAGCATATTCCGAATTCGTTTTATACCGAGTTATATTCGTTTTCACACTGGGGTATATTTGTCTGAATACTAAAGTCTATTACACATTCGTTTTATACTGATGTATATATTTTAAAAAAGAAGTGTATTTGTCTGTATACTGTAGTATATTTGTCTGTATGCTGAAGTATATTGCGTATTCATTTTCATACTAAAGTTTATTCGTCACTACACTGAAGTATACGCCTAGCTATACCTAATTATCCACCCTCGCGCCACATATATAGGTATGTGTTTGTGTATTTATTTGTATGTATGTGTATGTATGTGTATTTATATATGTAAGAGTAAGCTATATGCTCATTGCTTAATATACATTTCCACCTGTGAAGCTTGCGGACGTCGAATTTACAATTCATATGCATGTCTGACGGCTCATATATGTGATACAGTGTCTATTCTCGTCGGCTAAGTGCTTATTCTCGTCAGGACGCATACGTTATTTCATTTGTATCAATCCGCATGTCTTTGTCGTCGATGTGTCATATTCTATGCTGCCGCTATAATTCTGGAATGGTGCATTCGAACGCGAAATGAATTAGATAAATTGTATTGAATTAGATTGAATTCACTTGATTTGTTTTTCAACAATCTTCACTTGATTTGTTTTTCAACAATACTCCTTCCGCATTTGATATGATACAGTTTTCCATATCGCGCCTAGCGGCCGATGAAAATGGCGGATTGAGCGACATTCACCTCAAGTATAGAGAGAAGATAAGGAGGAAACTTGAAGCGTATGTAGTACTCGGTAGATTCTATATTGGCAGTGGTTTAGACTCGAGGTGCTCAATAAACCACACATTTATAAATTTATATACATATATATATATATAGACATAGACATAGACATATATACATATACACGCACATATATAGTATATATATTTGTGTCTGTATACATTTATACATATGTATATATATATATGTATATATATGTGTGTACATTTATATGAATACTTTCTATACATGTCTAT
>NW_014040538.1:173911-182345 GCF_001186125.1 Sphaeroforma arctica JP610
ATATATANAATATATATAATATATATATATATATATATATATATATATATGTATATCTATATGTATGTATACACACACACACACACACACATATATATATATATATATTTATATACATATATATATTTATATATATATATGCTTCATTTTTTCCCCTTCGTTGAGCGACTCTATTGACCCATTGCTTGGTGTGATCTATTGGCCACATATGCCTATCTAACTGTGATCAGCTCTAATCAACTCATATTTCCTTCTCAACAGTTTGTTCTGCCCTTAGCCCATGAAGGAGGTACGCATGAAATGTTCCTGTCTGAGTTCAGAAACTCACAGTGCTTTGTGACATCATTGTTGGAGTACCAGACCAAAGGACAAGATGCTCGCCCCGCAATAACCATCACATCGTACACCCATTTCGCACAGGTATGTGTTATGTGTGAGTAGCTATATGAATGTATTAGTTAAAAATTTGTCAGTATGCATCTATTTGTACGCTGAATTTTGTATCAGGGTATTTTGGCGTAGCTGGTCGTTCGTGTGTGCATATAAATTCGTCGTAGGAGGCGTTGCGTGTTGTATATGGATATTAGTGGTGGACATTATATAGACGCAAGCTCGTGTGTACAAAATATCTTGCGCTTGGTATATATGTATATATTCATATATTTTTATATAGTATATTATGTGTATATACATATATTTGAATAAAATTGTTTATGTATATGTATATATGTATATATGTATATATATTGTATATATGTATATATATATATATATATATATATTTATATAGTAAAGATATTACATCTATATATATATATATATATATGTGTGTGTGTGTGTAACTATATATCTTTATATATATATTATATTACATATTACATCATATTACATAGTATATATATGTTATTTATTATATATATATATATATGTTTATATATATATATATATATGTTTATATATATATATATATGTTTATATGTATTCATATATATATATTTATGTGTGTGTGGATGTATATTATCAAGTAATTGTTTCCGTATGTATTGGCTATCATACAAGCGTGCGAGTCTTTTCTGCTGCGTATAGGGAGACCCATAAAGAAGGTTGATTAAGTACCGTGTTTCTTTTATCTTGGACAGGAAAAGGACCTGGTGCTTGTCTTGGCGGAGTTCAACAAAGACATGATCACAAAGGCGGGGGCAGCTTCATTACTTGGACAGGTATTTGCATGTTGTTAAGTATAATACCTCATGTGATTTAGATACGAAAGGCGCGATTGTTTTGTTGCCTTTGCGTGTTTCATTCAATTCAACCGCTTGCCTTAAAGTGAAGCTCGCACGATGGGTGACCTGTCAGTTGCATAGTGAGAGTATCATAAGCCGTACTGTGGATGCCCTACAGGTCGTACTGTGGATTTTCGATGAGTCGTATTGGCCGGGGGGTTTTTAAACTATGATGTTTCTGCTCGTAGAATAGTTGTCTAAATGGATGCATGTGTACGTGATACAGATTGCGACATCAGAAGCGTGCATACAAGCCACCAATCTGATGTGAAGCCCCTTGCAATTTTGATATCTGTGCAATTCGTACACCTTACTGACTACATAGCGGGATTTTATGATAGCTATCAAGTATTTCACTGTTTTCTTATGTCACTATTTTTTAATTTTACTATTTTCTTTTCTATATCTTGGCTGTAGTAAAATATGAAATGTAACACCTCGCAAGGCAATAATAGTCGGACACTCATCGTGCAGCTATGTCTATCAGACCATGATTTTCCATAAACTTGCTGGGCATTGTTGGATTTAATATATTACTCAGGTATGGCCTGCAAAACAATCTGAGCTGACTTTAAAATTAACTTGAATCCCGATTTCCATTCTCCACGAATAGCTGGAAGTGCTTTACAACCAAAGCACAGAGGAGCAGTTTGCGGTGGTGCGACAGTTCAATCATGACCCCCAGAACTTCGACATCCAAACACTTATCCCCAAGGCAAAGGCAGAGGATTTCACCGCCCCGGCCGAATAAGAAGCCGCGCCAAGCATGGACATTAGGCTTAAATTACCACATATGAAAGAATAATGTCCTCCATGCACCACTTGTAAGGCAACAGGACCTTAAAACCCCACATGTGAGAAAACAAGGCTTAATTGCGGGGTATATGGAGGAATTGAATTGGACACGCAACATTCGGTCAAACGCACAGACAGCACCGATCGATTAGGGCGGATATATTGATATAGCAAGCTTGAGAAGAGCACGTGTATGCCCTCTCTCACACATACAATCGAAGCCAAAGTATTCCCCAAGACCAAACGGCTGGGCCGAGTCGTGGGAAGAATTACGTGCGTTGAATAACACGTGAGGAGATCATGGCTCAAAATATCTCATGTGTGAAAATAAAGGCTGCGGAGAGCACTTGTGAGAGATTAAGGATGGATAATCAACACGCGTGACGAAGTAAGGGTTTAAAGCTATTACGGACTGTTTGTCGCTGCTTACTCATACTACAATCAGAGGCTTGGTCTTGTGACCAAAATAACCCTTAATAAAGTACGGACCTGTATTCGATAGAGATCAGCATAGCGCTGCCTACCGTTGTGTTTCAAGTCTTGACCCAGACACGCGTACTACACCCGGGAAGACGTAGTCGCACACCACAGAGTGATTTAGATATCGGACAACGCGCTTGTGCTTATAGTTTTAGTAGGTAGTTCAAGGGCGGACAGCTATACTCGTTTGGAGAGGTAGGCAGAAATTTGGTTAAAATATTACAGGCTGCACGCACGGAGAAGGCAGTTTCAGGCTTAGCACTTGTGTAATTCAGATCCCAGACGTATAGCAAAGAAAATATGGAGTGTCGGGTTGCGCGTTTTTATTTGAGGTACTAGCGGGCAAGTAGTGGGAGCCTGTCATAAACACTATGCGAGGTATTGGGGTTCTAACTCGATATTTGCGTACTTTCTCAGTTGCTATCAACTTATAAAAATCTTTGCAGGAAAAGAACCTACAATCACTAAATGCCTGATCAGTGAAATCTAGACTGTTCCCGGGCGGCATTCGCATACAGAGGCACCGATTAAAGGTATCGACAAGTTCAAAATAGACTTCTGGATGTGTTTGTGTTCACTGCCTTGTGTGGCGGAGCACTTTATGCGGCGATGCACCGTAGCAAAAGATAATACAGTAATAATGTCCCAACAGGGCGATCGGTAAGTATTGACCTGTACGATTTAACGAACCTGGGTTGGATCCTAATAATTTGGTTTATAGTACTATGGAGTTTGTGAAAACTCCATTATGTGGCATGTTTATATATTGATGTGTATTCTGTTGAAATTTCTTGGCTTAGTAGGAAAATTCATAGTATAAGGCTATCGCTCGTATTACACTCCAGAGCCAATATATCGAACGAAGGTGTAATTTAACGGTTTCGGCGTGACGTCGACATCTGTGTGCGACCGTAGTCTAGGCATATTCGATGCATGTTTCTGTCGATAATAGCAGGAACAATTCTGGTGACAGTGAGGCGAACTGCAAAGACTGACTGTACCGGGAATATATTGTGGGTACCTAGATTGAGCATATCATGCTGTTCCAACAAGCATATGTTACTATAGAAGGAGCATATGTACTTTGCCGTAAACACGAAGTCTACAGTATTGATTCTGAGGTGTGGAGATCAACATATGCCCCTTTTAAAACCAGTATTGGTTCATCAGCAACGCTCAGAACTGACCCTAGTCAGACACCAGACTCTCAATTGTCAGATTGTCGGATTGAGGTACAACTTCAAATCAATCCAAACCTATCGACCGCCACGGTGGTGCCAACTGACGAGCTTCATGCCCGGTAACGAGGCAAGAGTAGGACAACAAAAACTGTCTGCAAGTATGTCTGGATATAGACTGCCAAGGACTGACTAATTAAGGGCAAGCCGTGCCTGCCGCCAACAGTATTTCATGTCGCCGATAGACCACTTGTATTCCGTTGCGGTCACAAGGTACTTATGAGTTGACTGCTTTCGATTTACATCCTCACTGTTGACTCCGTAACAACGACAAAGCCCAAACGTGCCACAGTCTGGCGCACTTTGATAATCTCTCGCTTGCTTTCTGAATTATCGTACATTGTCAACACGCCCGAAGATTCGAACAGTTCTATTAAGTCCTTCAAGCTCTGTTCCAGCACGAAAACAAGTTCTGACACTAACAGACCTTTCTTTGCTATTATACCGGCATAAATCTTCATAAATGAAGCTATTTGTCCACTGGCGATGTTTACTGGATAAGCTGCACCTGGCAAGACATATTTTTCCAGAAAGGCTTGAGCTCGCCTTTCCTTCTCTTCGACAACTGATGTTGCAAGGCATTCTTCAGATCCGTCTCCCAGAAAAGCTAGCAGATTGTCGGTATCGCGAATAAAGAGCAAGATTTCCTCACAAAACCGCTTCTTTGCGCACACAAGTAGCACTTCATAGAGTTCACCATCTTGCATGATTGGATCTAAACCCGAATTTACAAGACTCCCGCGCCGGGGTGTGGGCCTCTTGGAGTTGTAAGATAGCTTGAGACGCACCCAATATGTCTGCCACAATGCAGGGCCAATCAGTTCCATATTCGTCACCCAGACCAGGATAATGATTGCATGAAATTGATCGGGCATATTGCAGGTGGGGTGGAGCAGGGCGAGAAGGAGCCCTATATAGCACAGTGTGAACAATATCACAATACACATGTGGAGGGTCATAGCAAACTGTTTCTGAAGATACTTGCAATTCCTCAGTGTGACAACATAGAATATGATCTCAATGACGATGAGGGCGAACCCCACCCTCGCGCCCCAACCAATCAACCAGAAGTATTCAGGAGGTCCGAACGCCAGCCATATCGTGCAGTTTGTGACAGCGCATTGAACAACGGCTCGCAGAACAAGCCATTTGTACTGCACATCGTAGACAGACTTAATGAACACCAAGTACATGGCACGCAGGCGAAGAAGGGGGGCCATGATAAAAAACTGAAGACAAAAGCTGATAATAAAAGAATTCAACGCCAACCTCCAATTGCTGTTGATCCAATTACTGTACGTGAGGGTGCTGTACTGCGAGTTCAAGTCGGCCACGAGAATGAGCACACTCATCGAACACACGTGGAACAGAAAAATCGGATTCAGTACGGCCAAGGCTGGGTCCCGGATATTAAGGGTGACCAATACGCATACCGTGAGCACCATCAACATGGTAACACAGTATATCACCCCAAAATAAATATAAACCTGTTGGAGATAAGGTTCTATGTTCATCGAGTACTTGAGCCAGATATTCTTGGATTCCGCTTCAGACACATTATCATTCTCTGTCAGCAGATTTTCGAAGTAGAAATGCGCTATACCTGCATAGATCCATGCGGGTATCCACACCAACAGCCAGTATATATTAGTCTTATACTTATGCCACCATTGAACGACGATACGCCTATTACTATCACTGCTTGGTAGGCTTCTCACCGGTATATTATTCTTCCTCCTCGTCCTTTCTGACAGGCAAACTGCTGAATTGTAAGCGTCTGTGCCAGAATGACTTCCGGCGGAATTATCCAATATAGGGCTCGCGGTCACTATGTCGATCGCTCCACGCTTCGTCAAGTTGCTGATCTTTGCATACTTGCTGACATCTGATTGCGTGTATACATTCCCACTTTCAAGTTGGGTGGAGCTACTACAACTCATGCTGTCCAAGATGTTTGCTGAGGAAAGTACAGTATATGCAGGGCACCTCCCCTCCGTCGGGTTTCTTGATGTATTCGTGTTATGCGTTGTCGCTAAGTACTTCCGTGGTGGTGGTTGTGGACTGGTAGGAATGTAATCTGATCTTGATTCGCTGCGGCACTCAGGATTTGCCACAATCTCTATATTTGTACTCTTTTCTCTCGGAGGCACTTCCACAATACAAAAGGCCTGGGCTGTTGCTGTTGAAAACGTATGTCCTTCACGGCAGGATTCGTGTTCACCCGTCCATACGCCCTTAGGGTGCTGGTCAACGCATTCCGGTGCTTTCGCATGGGATTCAGCGTCCACAGAAATCACTGAGTCTGTTTCATGAAATGAATGCATACGTGTTTCCGATTCAAAATTGGTTTCTGCCTCTTTCACCTCTACTAATATCCATGATACGGGACTGTCACACCCTTTAAATCGTACCTTATCAACAGGCAAGTACTGTATCAATGTATGGACTAGGATTTATATCAGTCTTCATATTTCTTTTAAAGATGCATCAATATTAGCACCCTCTTTTTTAGAAACGACAAATGCAGTAGTGGTGCAGATATTTATATATATATATATAATTTTTTTTTTTGAAAGATATTTACCCTGATGACTCGCTGGAGTCGGCTATAGCAGCATAGCGGGGCCGCGCCAAAGGGTCAGGCGGTCAGCTGACTCGACAGACTCAGTCGGCTTTGGTTGATGGAGTGTATTGTTTTATGTATAAAAACCCCTTTTTGTGAAATAATATTTTGTTTGTATTGTTTAGCCTAGCCTTCTATATAAACACTTGTGCTTTTTTTATAAAAAAGAAGCAAATATGTCTCCAACATACTGAAAGACTAAACAATATAGAGTATTTATGAAATAAATATGTACTAACCTAAGACAGCCTTCTTGTTTGATTTCATGTTTCAGAAGGCTATGTTGTAAAAGGGTCCAAATAAAACCCCTCTAGAATTAAGGCAATTTGTTTTGAAACAAAAAACAAAGTTGAAAGCGTTGAATTTATTATTTTATCAAAAATTAAGAACCGTTCCTGACTAGCTAAATCTGGAATTCTATTTATTCCCAATACCTTTTTTTTTTTTTGGCATTTTTCAAGATTAAGTATTTTGAAAATGATCTGCGAAGGCGCCAAGGTCGCAGTACAAGTAGAACACCTTCTATGCGTAGGAGTTTAACACTACATCGGAATCCTCCAAAACGCGATTATTAGGTCTAAATAAGCATAATTAGTAAAGTTCCAATGTTGTCACGTACAAATATTGTCCAAACAATATCGTATATGCGTTCTTATATCCATAATGCAAGCTACAGCTGCTAAAATCGAGAAAAGGTGTATTCGCGGCATTTGATGTGCATTGCCATCGATTGCACGACGAATCTCATTTCCTGAACTTTTTGTCAAAATTCACTAAATATTCACCCACATACGATTAAAAGCACATTATTATGGTTTAATTATGGTTATGTAAGTATAACGAAGGTCTAAAAGATACAACGAAGCCATGTATTTGGATACGCACACCAAATGGTTGTCACTGATTGACTTGCATGCACTTGAATGGTGATTTTGAGCAAGTATAATAAGCCCTCTATACCATGATAATGGGCTCTGAAGTAATCATACTTATATTTATTATATATGAGAACCTTAGAAGGTTCAAGATGTTATTAATACGCGACCCGGAAATCCAAGATATGACATGGTCGAAAGTGCACAATCGTGTTCATTCATCGATACATAACTCATGAACCAATAGAGCTATCAACTTGGCGCCTTCGCAAAATTCTTTTTAAATGTTTTTTTTAAAACAAACAAACAAAATGTACCAACCTCTACGATGATTTTTTAATAATAATTATGTTAGTACGAGCGAACGCATCGAGCCACGTAAATATTTATAAAATAAATATGTATGTAAATATGTGGAAAATTTAGAATTTTTGCATATATTTTTAATTTAACGCATTAGAAGTTAAAATTACATTCTTGCTTCAGGGATGTAGTATTCAGTTCGAACTTCCAAATAATTTTTTGATATTTATTTTCATCGCCTCCTAAATTGTAAAATTGAACAATATTTTTAGAAGGAAATATAAATACATACGCTAAACTTGAAAATTTAAAAACAAAGACAAATAGATAGATATTTACGTTTATTTCAAGTGCTTCCCATCTGTCATTTCTTTTTTTAACATCTAGACAAGATGAATTATTAACCCCCATCCATAGCCTCCTTTTTATTTTTTAGAAAACATATATTCTCACACTACTCGATTTTCGAAAATCCAGTCTTGAAAATCCGCTGAAAATTCAATTCGAGCTAGAATCATAGCCTTCCGATTTTGAGTCGTAGTCTCCGGGTGTAGGACGATACATGAATTTTCCATTAGCCTTCCTAATCTATGGGTCGGTAATCAATTGTATCAATTTGTATTCGCCTGTGTATTTCCATATTAAATGATATGTATCAGTATATAGTGTATGTATTAAAATATAGAGTATGAATGATCTAGCGTCTAGATGCCACACATATCAATATTTAGACATATATATGTCTGCACATCATAACATACCAATATATAGTCAATACAAGTAGTTACAATTTGCATGTAAAAGTACGTACTTGTACATATACATGTACATGCACAT
>NW_014040538.1:186388-188326 GCF_001186125.1 Sphaeroforma arctica JP610
ATATATATATCCTCACCCTTATATCTATGTTTAGTCGCTAAAATTGAAAATTAAAAGCAAACCATGTATCTGGAAAAAAGTGCCTCTGTAGCACTAGCAGCCGTGCATGCACTGAACGATGTGCCTGGTTGGCTCACTGAGCGGTTATTTCATACTGATGCAGTGGAGTGCCCTTGGACCACTACCCCCGCCAACGACACACAATGTCAAGAGAGGTATGGAAAATTCGCCAATGATTTATAGATTTATTGCACTTAATGCACTTCAGACGTGAACCATTCTTTATGTCAACCGGATTATTTCTTTTGAAGCAAATTAATATATGTATACGGATACGGGTGTATACTATGATGATTTATGAGAATGTTCCAAGATTCGTATATCTCACTAAACAAGTATTGTTGGGTAGGGAGGCATATAATATTCGACTAGCTTGTTTGGAAATATATATACCTGCCATCATTAAATGCCTGGCAACGACTCAGTACAATAGATTGGCTCGCCCACTGTCAATATTTTGAAAATTCAATATCGATTCATAGCGTGGTTTATATATTGCGCTGAGTGTCAATTCTGATGCAGGCTAGCTAACATCAATTGTGTTAGTATGCAAATTGTGTCAACCGACATCACTGCTATCGCACAAACACTTAACACATACACGCTAGTGGTAGATGCTTTAATTGTGAATTCGACCCTTGTCTGGTTTGCTACATTCCTTAACTGCAATTATTTTTCCATTATTTCTCACAAGCAGCTCTATCGCTTCTCTCGTACCCAGACAGACTTGCGACCGTGGTGGAGTTGAGGAGTGAATTGGCAAACTGCGAACATCCACTCAAAAAAAGTCTCCACACTATAGGACATCGCGGGGCAGCTCTGGTAGCGGTTGAAGAAACGTACAGGTCGTTTCAGGTATCTAAACAATAAATACGTATACATGTACATACATGCTTCCATTTGTATATAGTTACTTGTTCGCATAGATGTATACTTACTACTAGTGTACACATGTAAACAATATATACATGAATATAAGCCTTCTAATACAGTCTTATACACACATACACTGTCTGTGTGTATACATATATCAAACGGTTTCAGAGATGAAAGCATTGTATGATACTGATGTCAACCACAACCCTTGTCCTATAATCGACCTACCATTTTGCTACCCTTTTTCTTTGTATTCTTGGTTGTATTCTAGTTTGTATCGTCGGTGTGACTGCTCGTCGTGTCGTCATTTCCGCCTATCGACTGCTCACCGCGGATAACTCAGGGGATTGTGTGATAATCGGTATCTCCAAAGCAATACTTTACTGTGTTGTATGCGAACGGTGTTATGTGTGTGAAATTCCCGCACTAGTTCACTTGCGCCTGACTTTGTCTTAATTCAAATATTCTCATCTGTAGCTTGCCTCCGATCGTCCGTTGTTATTTTTCTCTAGGTTGCCATCGATTATACTTATTTGCTTGCTGACTGTATATCTATTATCTCAGTACCAATTTCATATCCTAACAATGTATGTCTCTCTCTAGCGTGATTATATAGTGCTCCGCTAATACGCATGTACACCTATCGCATAATTGCCCTAGATTGCAATAGAGAGCGGGGCGGGTTTCATCGAATGCGATGCGTCTATCACTAACAACCTTGAGTTTGTCTGCCGTCATGATGTATGTGATCTGCATCTAACGACCGACATTCTGACGAGGTTAGTACCTGTAGATTTATTTGAACTATCATGCGCGTTGTGGTCCGGATGCCTGATGTACATATGTGTATGTATGTTTGTTTGTAGATCTAATGAGTATATATATAGCCACGAAATTTTGTTTATATACAAATATATATATATATATATGTGTGTGTGTATGTATGTATGTATGTATGTATGTATGTATGTATGTATATATATGTATATATATGTATCTATG
>NW_014040538.1:192234-194756 GCF_001186125.1 Sphaeroforma arctica JP610
TATATATATATATATATTTATTTATATGTAAATATATATATATATATTTATATATATATATATATATAGTATCTTTGAGTGAAATATGCAGTTTAAGAGCTTCAATAGGAAACGTATTTTCACATATTAAGGATCTACAATCTACGATATGGTTTGATTTGTAGGATCTGTAGTCTTGTATATACTATATAGAAGAGACTTTAAACACAACACCCCATGATTATATATTTTATGTTTCAATATATATAGAGTTGCCAAGATTTGGAAGGAAGGATCGTACTCATACCTGGCAGTGGAGTACATGTGGAGCACATCAAGGTCGCGCAATGAGAGCCAGGTGTGTCTAGTACAGACTTTTGGATATGTGTTTATTGTTATGTTTACTAGGTCTTGGTATAGTGTTTAGTATAGATATGTCGTCGCGTGTTTTATTAACAACCTCTATGCACAATCATGTGGATGTTACGGATGTACACAGGATATGGGGTTTTTTTTGTAATCTAGTTTTTAAGTTTATAGATTGATGCAGTTTTGCGATTGCTCGTCAAAATAGGTAGTTGTGGCTACCATATTACACCAAAGGATAAATATAGTTATTTAAAGCAAAATACATGTGTACCATCGGCACAGCCTTGTTCACTCATAGTCGATTATACATAATCGTACACGTCCAAGTGTTAAATGAACACAATTGCCACTGTGTTCTGTACATACAAACAGAATTGCCACAAATACGCATTGCAGATAGCCCAGCAAGACCACTGTACCTGGATGTGCTTATACCTATTCTCATATCGTTTGAAACATACTCAATTATTCGATTCTTTTGCAGTGTGTAGTGCCCGTTTTTATATTCAGCCATATATATATATATATATATTCGGTAGTGCTGTGGCGTTGACTCAAAACAACGTGACTCTTAACCATGTAAAGTATTTAGCTGTTGTCATACTACAACTTCCTGAACATACCGATATCTGTGCAGGTTGTTTGTAATGTAATCGAAGACTGTGGGACTGGTGATGTGGTGGAGGACTTGCTGCTAATGGGTGTGGAGCTTTTAAGTCCAGCTATACCTGTACTGTTGGGCGCGAGTGGTCATCTATTGGTGGAGTCACAGGCTTCGAAAGATCTCAAAGAGATCTTTAACACAATTTCATCAAAACTGAAGCAGGTATGCGGTAAATATTGCTCCATTCAGAATGGTTTTGATATATACTTCGGATTTCTTACCCCGAAAGGCGTGTTTGGTGCATCCGACACCTTAGTATGTTTGGTTCTACATACGTATCTATTTTATTTTATTACGGGAATGCTTGGGATTCATTATGTACCAAACTCTTCCCCTAATTCCTTGTACGCAACAGTAATGTCGCACACGCGAACTGCAAGGCGACTCGACTGTGTGTTCAGCTTCCCCTACAGTGTATGATAAGCCCACACAAGCAAACTTATATAGATTTATATATATATATGTGTATGTGTGTGTGTGGGTGGGTGTGGGTATGTATGTGTACAGGCTAGTCTCCTCCTATCCCAAAATCCTAGACCTCGATCCTTAAAGTTACATCTCATATACTTTACTGGGCATCCCTTAGTTTTACTCCCATGCACCCTAATTGACATGAATCCGAAACCCATTCACCTTAGACCTGAATTCAATATCCACAAGCCCACAGCCAAGCACCTCATATTTGAACCTAATCATCCTATACCTCAACCCATTCACCTTAGACCTAACAAAATTCACCTTAGACCGATTAGTTCACCTTAGACCTAACCCCTTCCACCCTAGACCTAAACCCATTCACTATACCTAAGCTCATTCATATAAGACCTATGCCCTTTCACCTTAGACTTAAGCCCATTCACCTTAGACTTAAGCCCATTCACTTTAAACCTAAGCCCATCAACTTTAGACTTAAGCCCGTTCACCTTAGACCTAAGCCCATCAACCTTAGACTTAAACCCATTCACCTTAGACTTAGGTCCATTTACCTTTAGACTTAAGTCCATTTACCTTAGACCTAAGCCCAACAACCTTAGCCTTAAGCCCATACACCTTAGACCTATGCCCATTCACCTTAGACTTAATTCCATTCACCTTAGACCTAAGGCCATCAACCTTAGCCTTAAGCCCATTCACCTTAGACTTAAGTCCACTTACCTTAGACTTAAGCCAATTCACCTTAGACCTAAGCCCATCAACATTAGACTTAAGCCCATCAACCTTAGACTTAAGTCCATTCACCTTAGACTTAAGCCCATTCACCTTAGACTTCAGTCCATTCACCTTAGACCCAAGCCCATCAACCTTAGACTTAAGCCCCTTCACCTTAGACTTGAGTCCATTCACCTTAGACCTAAGCCCATCAACCTGAGACGTAAGCTCATCACCTTAGACTTAAGCCCATCACCTTAGACCTAAACTCCATTCACCTTAGACCTAAACTCATTCACCTTAGACCTAAGACCATTCGCCTTAGAGTTAAGCCCATCACCGTAGACTTAAGCTCGTCACC
>NW_014040538.1:196009-199428 GCF_001186125.1 Sphaeroforma arctica JP610
AGACTTAATCCCATCAACCTAGACTTAAGCCCATTCACCTTAGACTTAATCCCATCAACCTAGACTTAAGCCCATTCACCTTAGACCGAAGCCCATTCACCTCAGACTTAAAGCCCATTCACTTTAAACTTAAGCCCATTCACCTTACACTTAAGCCCATGCACCTTACACTTAAGCCCATTCACCATAGACCTAAGCCCATCAACCTTAGACTTAAGCCTATTCACCTTAGACTTAAGCTGATTCACCTTAGACCTAAGCCCATTCACCTTAGACCTAAGCCCATTCACCTGAGACCTAAGCCCATGCACCTTAGACCTAAGCCCATCAATTTTAGACTTAAGTCCATTCACCTTCGACCTAAGTCCATTCACCTTAGACTTAAGCCTATTCACCTTAGACCTAAACCCATCGACCTTAGACTTAAGCCCATTTACCTTAAACTTAAGCCCATCTATCTTAGGCCTAAAACCATTCACATTACAGCCTTAGACCTACAATAATTCAACATATACCTAAACACATTCTTTAGAACTGAACTCAATCACCTTATACCTAAACCCATCTACCTTGACACAAACGGGTATATCTCAACCTAAACCCAAACCTCTTTAACCTAAAAATATAAACATGCAGAGGCCTTTCCTTGGCTCGTGGTCACTTGAACGGTCAGGGTGCATGTCGTCCAATCACCAGCATGGCATACACAACGCAGTCGCCTCCGAGGGCATGTTGGGTGCGTGTGGGTGGTACTATGACAAGGTCTTCGACAAGGCTGTCTTTGGGCAGCATGAAGATGTCTTGCTGGCGCTAGATGTCTTGTTCAAAAAGGTGGGTCTGACCTTCCTATTCTCCGACTTCCCGGTGTCTGTGTCGATGTACACCAATTGCTGTGCCGATAGGTTCTCAAGTGCAAACCCCGTGTAGCGAGGTGAGAGCTACAGTTGGGTTTCTAGGGTTTGCACAGGGTATGTAGAGTGCGGGTGGGTGGTAGTGCGACCAGGGGCACAACAAGGCTGCATTTGGGTACCCCAAGACTGTCTGGCTGGCCCTGAATGTGCTATTTAGAGATGTAGGCTTTATATTTCCATCCTCCGACTTCCCATAGATTCTTGAGTGCAGCATGCTTAAGTGGGTTGGTTGAGCGTAAAGACTTTAACTGTACCGGACCCCTAGTGGAGTGCTTATCCCTCCAGATGGTCCCACTGAAGAGAAGGAGGCTGACACCTGATTCCCCCGTTATCTCATAAGGAAATTGAACCCTTCAGAAAAAAATATTAGTCTGTGTACAAGATGGAGACCAACGTATGTAAAGTCGCACATACGTTTTGTGTATTGGCGCGCTAGTTTATAGTTCTCGATCGTCTTGAACACCTCATTCTGTGTTTGCGTACACATATGCATCTTGGCGAATTGCTAGGCATGTTAGGTGTAAGGTGCGGAGTCGTCGGCATCCCAGCAACGTATAAGGTGATTTGAATATCGCATGCGCAACCTCTAGAGCCGCACGAGTCCTCATACATGGAACACTTCATACCCGCCACTGCACTCACAACATCCACGCCATGGGATTCACACGCCTAGCGTAACCCTGAGGCCGTGAGAGATGTTCTCGTACTTCGGTAGGGTATACACGAGGTGCATTCTCTCCCTTGCTGTAATTGTATATAGCAGGCGCCGGAGATACACTGAGGTATCACATATAAAAGAACACCTTAGGTACAAGTAAATAAATAGCCAGGTTACATCCTAACTGTGGTCAGTTTGGTGGCCGTGTACTTCTGAGGTGAGATGTTTCGGAGTGCATTTATGCTGTCTGTTATTCACCAACAGGTATAGATTGGGTCTGTTATTCACCAACAGGTATAGATTGGATCTGTTATTCACCAACAGGTATAGATCGGGTCGGTTATTCACCAACAAGTATAGATTGGGTCTGTTATTCACCAACAGGTATAGATTGGGTCTGTTATTCACCAACAGGTATAGATTGGGTCGGTTATTCATCAACAGGTATAGATTGGGTCGGTTATTCACCAACAGGTATAGATTGGGTTGGTTATTCACCAACAGGTAAAGATTGGGTCTGTTATTCTCCAACAGGTATAGATTGGGTCTGTTATTCTCCAACAGATTTGGATTGGGTCAGTTATTCTCCAACATGTATAGATTGGGTCTGTTATTCACCAACAGGTATAGATTGGGACGGTTATTCACCAACAGGTATAGATTGGGACGGTTATTCACCAATAGATTTAGATTGGGTCAGTTATTCTCCAACAGGTATAGATTGGGTCGGTTATTCTCCAACAGGTATAGATTGGGTCGGTTATTCACCAACGGATTTAGATTGGGCTCCGAGGATAACGACACACACTACTTGGCACTCGCGCTGAGGCGGAACATGTTCTGTTTTAGGCTATAGCTGTGCTCTATATTCTGACGAGAGCTGAGAAGTACTTGCAGGCTGGGACCGTCATGAAACCAGACACGTGATAAGACTAAAACTGGCACATCTGGAGGGCAACCTTAACAGCGAAATGTAGCGAATCCTAACGATACGGATCTGCCTCTGATTTGATAATTACTTTTATCGGAGTGGTAATTATTTTGCAAACACGGAGAGATATTTACGAACTATGTATTGTATTAAGAGTTTAGTAGTTTTAGTCAAGGTCTACATATACACACCCAGCCTCCTAAATTTATTGCAGGATACAAGGTGTATGCACGCGCTAAACTGCTAGCAAGCAGTCTTACTCCACATCCTCCTTAAACCCATCCAACCCGCTTGTGCTTTGCGCCTCGGCTAGTTCCTGTTGCTTTAAGATCGTCATGCCCACGTGATGTTTGCACACATAGTACGCGTCCACGATGTCGTTGATGGGTGAGACAGTAGTCCCTCGGGTATTGAACACATCGGAAAGGTTGATCCCTGCTCAGGGTATATAGGGTTGGGTTAGGGTTTGGGAGTCAGGAGTCAGCCAGGCAAACAACGCACAGCTTGGTAGGTAGGGAGTTAGAAGAGTTGGTGTACGTTTTCAAACTCAATTGTATACCCAAGTGTATGCATGAATGTATGTACTCATGTTTAATAACTTAATACGCGTGGCATGGTATCGCTGACACCTATATACAGCTTTAGCGATGTGATGACGAATGTGTCTGCACCATGCTCGATGTACAGCATACGATACACATCCAGAATACAGCTTTGATTTTGGCATAGACAGTCTAGGGGTACAATTGAGCTAATACAGTGAATGACTTATGCATGTAAAATGATGATGATATCAGCTCATACATGCACAAGTAGCATTTTATTAGAAGTGATACATACGCCAGGACAGTGCACGTGCTAGATACACACACAGCTACGCAACTGTGTACACTATACGTCCTCCTGAGCCTATATATAT
>NW_014040538.1:202369-204965 GCF_001186125.1 Sphaeroforma arctica JP610
TATACTATGCAAATATGTATATATAAAAATAATGAGTCCGTATATGAATATTTTTGTACCGTATACCTGTTTCCTTCGTGAAGGCAATCACCATGTCCTCCTTCTCTGCTCGTCCAAAGCCAGTCCCAGTGAGTTTGACGCTCTTGGGTGAATACGACGTATACTCTATGTCCAACTGATGCAAGTGGTACTTGAGTATACCCATGTGCTCCTACGTGAATTCAGAAAGACCGTGTTTGCAAATGTTGAGAGTGAGTAATTGAATTGACCATGCATCTAGCTGGCTGGCGAACAAGCTTGGAAGCAAACAAGCACGAATACGCTGCGATCGAAGTGGCTATATTGTAGGAGCTTAATCGTCGGCCCAGCAAAAGAAATCCCCACGACAAACACATACGCATACACACATGTATATGTAAATGTAAATGCAAATGTATATGTATATGTATATTTGTACGTATATATAAATGTATATGTATATGTATATGTATATGTATATGTATATGTATATGTATACGTATATATATAACTGTATCTAGTGATCAAGCGCGACTCGTTTCTTTCACCATGCTGTCACAACAACATTCGCATACATACACATTGACGATAATGCCTATGTATGTGCACTCATTTTTGCTCAACTAAATGGGCACATACAAGCGAAGGCGCTTCCATACACAAATACAACTGCTCACGCATATACTCACATACAAGTATACGTCATGCCTACGTGAAAGTAATTATCATGTAAACTTAATATATTCAAGTGTGTATATAATCTATAGAGATATGAATTATACATATTGATATACACTCATAGTAGAACATACCCCGATCAAATACGACATGTGGCTATTCGACATAGAATATCCCTCAAGACCAGTTGTTGTTGGTTTCTCTTGCGCTAGAAACGTACCGAAATGTTTACTGATTTCCAGAAACTGCACCATCCCCATTGTGTCCTAGAAATACAATTTGGTAGGACAAATAAAAACTTTTGTAAAATCCATGATTGTATATCAAAATGTTTCAGATCTTTAAAAACGGCAACATCTCTGTGCCACTCTAGATACACAATTATTCATTCTAGCATCCGGTGTGAATATATCCAAAAATAAGAAGCTACACAATAAATACGAAGAAAGTATTTCCAAATCCAGTGGTACTACACTCAGTGTGTGGGAAGAAATTCATGGGCATGTGTTGGCATAAATAATCTCAATCAAGTATAACTGGAATCTTAGCATTAACAGGAATTAGAAAAAGGAATGAATGTGCGCCTGTGTATGTATTGACGTGCATGCACGGCTGTGTGTTTCTGCCCACGTACGACCGTATGCATGTGCATCTCTCCAGGGACACGTTTCCGCGTCCATCTGTGTGATCCCCCTTTTATTTTACGCTTGTATTCTCGGCCACATTCTATATGAAATTATACCTGAAACTTTGCCTTGTCCAGGACTAGACGAAAAAGACAATTCCACGAAAACCATCCTAACAACCAAATATCACTGTCGCGCCATTTTGCCTCAGTCCATGTCACCAGATAGTCACTAACAACACGATTTTTTTGTTTGAACAGTGCATGGGTATTAATATGCATGGATAAAATTGTTCTTCAGTGCTTTTAGCCAACATTTACTGGTGCAGAGCCCCATATCTAGGCTTCACTGCAATGTTGTGAATCAATTTATCAAAAATATAGCACACATGCACACATACCTTTCACACGGACATACAAAAATAAACACGTGGCTCCGACGCACGCACATAAAGCAGCACTTAAACTTCATACATACACCGTACCTCTGACCGTTTCGCATACCTTAGCAATACGGTTGCCAACCAATTGCCCATTCAAAAAGGAACCGCACCTCCTTTTCTTATCCGTAACAAACATTATCTTGCAATTCTCGAAAGAGAATTTCATTCCCTTAAACACGCAAACAGCAGCGCAACCGGATCCATAGTCGATACCACCGACATGTACTATGATGTGGAACATAAGGTACAAGGTCAAGTAAATTTAAAGTCCAGAGTTACCAGCATTCCAGAAAGGTGTTATTGGGGATAGGATTCGTGGCCTAAGAAAAAAAAGGGAACAGCCGTCTGCACTAGAAGGACATGATGCCCCATATAATAGAAATGATAATCAAGCAGGACAATTTGGGATACTCCAAATGACGCCAAACTACGCTTGTAAAGTCGCAAAAGAAGTGTGGTTTACAAGCAGTTGGACGCAAGCGAGACGACTTATAAACGCACGACTACACTCAGCAAGCAACAGAAGGCTGGCTCGTAATTAGACATTGAAAGCAAAGTAGCTGTCATGAACCAAATGAAAAGAGGTGCCCAGCGGTTCCTCCACCGACATACGTGGGAAGACTGATGATATTCACGAGAAAGTGGCAATAGGCTCCTATAACAGTACAATTCATAACAAACGATGTATCTATGGATACATATAATTGTGCGTGTTTGTGAGCGTGAGCATATATATATATATATATATACTAATAAGATATACACATATATACATATATATATACATATATATACATATATATATATTATACAAATATATATACATACATAC
>NW_014040538.1:207860-213324 GCF_001186125.1 Sphaeroforma arctica JP610
GAAGTTTTCGCGCATATTTCTTCATACAATCTCGACACCGTGTCGCTCATCGCTAAATTTTTTTTTTTAAAAAAAAGGTATTTTACATTTGGCATGAAATAAAGGCATTTTTCGATTTGGCATGAAATGAAGGCAAAAAGGCGTTTGGACACAAACAATGGGGTTTTTTATACCAAAATGAAGGTACTTCCTACTATTTTGTATAGCTGAGTACCCCGCACTCTTTCGTTTTTTTATTTACTGCCTCACGAATGATTACAATCGATTGTAAGGCACGCTCGCGTGCCGCAACCGACGCCGTGCTAATCTTTGTAGTTTTTGGTTTGATACGTTTTGTTACGCGTGGGGTTATTCAGATACTTATTTAAATAGTACAGTTATATACTTAAATGCATAAGCTTATCTAAGTAAATAAGTGCTTATAAATAAATAATATTGTAGCTTAACTATTGTGAATTAATAGTTGTGAATAGATATTTACAATGAATGGATCACAGTACCCAAGAATAGAGTTACAAAACCTTCGCTTACCACTGCTAAAGAAGCTGTTTGAATGAATTTTCTGTCAGACACCTAGGTAATAAGGTTTAGCTACCAGGGGTAGACGCCGTGCTACCAACGGTCGTCATGTTTGTGTGTTGTTGTACATGATAATATCGTGTTGTCCGTTGAGACACCGGTGAAACACGATGATCATGGCGTAATTCACACATATAAAACAACTGTCGTAAAGCAACAAATATGATGTCGTCAATGCACCTCAAACGATAGTATTTTGGTTATTTTTGCACTTTATTTCTAAAATACCTAAATCTTTGGACTGGGCCGGTTGGACTTGCCCAGAACATCTCGGACGCTGGTTGGACTATGCAACATGACCAAGTCCATTACTCGAGAATGTTAGCATAAATTTCGCCAATCAGTAGCAGGGGTTGAAGAATGCGATCCACTGAACAAGCAAGGCATGACAGAATTGTCAGACCTTCCCTAGCCAATAGTAACCTATCCTGTTTTTTTGAAAGAAAGTCAGCAGGGGTCGGAGGTATTTCAAAATACCTGGAAACTACAATAATCTATTATACATAGCTTATTTTTTTATATGCAATTCTAACTCCCATATTTTTAAAATAAGCCCAATAAAAACAATCGCTTTTTTTAAAAGAGAAAGAAAAAACAGAATAAACAGCATAGTCACAGAGTCACTAGCATAGTCTTAGTGATAAATATTTACCTGAAATTCTGAAAGTGTAGTGAGTGTACACTACAGTGGTCAATGTACTCCTAGAATCGGTAATAGAATATAAGAGTTAAGACTCTACTTGATGCACTCTTGTTATTGTAATACAATACAGCAATCGATTCAGCTTCGGCATCCGATCATTCCGACATTCCACTGTCATAAATTTTTAACCCCGGTTTTTTGTATTCTATAGAATTTCAATGACATTTTGTTTTTGTAGAAAGTAAACATTTCTATTTAGAAATTATAAATACTGTAAGTATGTATGTATGTTTTCTTTTATATTTTGTTTTTAAACAAAAATGTTATTATATTTCGACTTTACTCTTGAGTCGTCTAGTGTCCACTGTACTGAGTACTGAGTACTGACGATTTAGAAGAGTGACAAATAGTAAATACTGACTTCTCACTTCTGAGTTCTGACTTTAGCATTAGAGTAGTGAGTGTAACTGTAAGTGTAGTGTATCACTGTATTTACTGTCTATTTAGACTGTGTATGTAGCGTGTATGATACTGATCTGGTATAAAATAAATACATGTAGGAAAGTTTTTCATGTATAATACATATCCTACATGTAGGAAAATAATACGCATGTATTATAGTTTACTACATATATAGTACATTAAATACATATAATACATATTATAATACGTATGTGGCAATTCTGGTGGGGCCACTGTCCGTTAGCTTTTTGGCGTCTTTTCTACCAGCTGTCTGAGACTCGTAGGAAACTGATATAATACATATATACTACATGAGATTTAAAACATCTAGGAAAGTATTTGATGTATAATATGTATCCTACACGTAGTAAATAAAAAATACATTGGTTTTCCAGGTATGATATCACTGTATTTAGTATTATTTACTGTGTACTGTACTACTGTGTAGACTGTAATGTGTACTGTGTAGACTACTCTAGGAGTGTGTACTATGTCCTGGACTGCTGTAGTAGTATATGTAGTCAGTACTCTAGGAGTGTGTACTATGTCCTGGACTGCTGTAGTAGTATATGTAGTCAGTACTCAGTAGTCAGTAGTCAGTAGTCAGTACTCAGTAGTCAGTACTCAGTACTCAGTACTCAGTACTCAGTACTAGTCAGCAGTGTACCAGAAATATTATTTTTCTCGAGAACTATCGAGAGTTGCCTCTACGAAATACTCATTTACGCTAGCCTCCCTGCTAGAGAGTAGTAGAATTATAGTTTTTTTCAATACAAGATAACAGATCTGATATCATATTCATATATATCCAAATTTAAAGTTCAACAAATAAAAAACAAAGGTGAGACGCTACATTTACATAAATATTCTGCCCTGGATTATGGATTCTGGCGATATTCGTAAATAATATTTTTTTAACAAAACAAAACAAACAAAATAATAATAAAAATATATCAAATATTTAATATTTTGGGAATATTCGAAAAATGTCCATGTTTATCTATGTTTTTACTTCTGAAGGATGTTTTTATCTTGACAGTTAATGTTTCTTTTGCTTCTTGTTTTATTAAAAAACAAAACAAAAATAAAATGAAATATGTTTTTTTTTAAACAAATATATATAAATAAAACTATAAATATTATATATTTATATAAAAATATGGCTCATATAAAAAAATAAAAGGTTATTTTTATTTATTATAATTATTCAAAACGCAACGGTCATAGTAAATATTTGTCAAAACTCACAAACAACCACTTACCACGCTCGCGAGTCGCGACCACAATACTCATTTAAAGGGCGCCAAAACATGATGCTGCATCTGATTCCTGTCGTGCTGGTCTCCGTATGTGTTGCCGTAGAAGGTGTCTGCACATCGAATAGTTTTTACCTGAGCGGTGCAGATGATTACTTCGGGATTTCAGTAGGTACAAGTGGAGCTCGCACAATCGATGGTTGTTACAAGGAACTAGATCATTTAACAGACACAATCGGGTACTCTAAATTCGGAGCTTATGAAGATGGACCTGTTCTGGCGAGCATAGAGTGGAGCCCCTCTGTTGGACACGTCTGGCTGATGTACCATTACGAGGCCGAAATCAACGCTGAATTTGGAAATTTTCTTTCCGGTGTAAGTGAGCTGATATTGTACGCTATGAAGCCTGAAATCCACCCAGCCGACCAAGAAGCTTGGTACCAACAGGTCGGGCGTTCTCCTGTTAATATTACGGATGAACTATCTGTCGCGTGTGGATGCAATGTTTCTCCAACTCCGAAACCAGTTCTTCCTAAAGGTGTCTGTAAATCGAACAGTTTTTACTTGAGCGGTGCAGACGATTACTTCGGGATTGCAGGAGGTGTGAGTGGAGCTGGTGCACTGGATGGTTGTTACAAGGAACTAGATCAATTATCGGATACAGTCGGTTACTCTAAATTCGGAGGTTATGAAGATGGACCTGTTCTGGCGCGCATAGAATGAAGCCCCACTATTGGAAACGTCTGGATGATGTACCAGTACGAAGCCGAAATCAACGCAGAAAAAGGAGATTTCCTTTCCGTTGCGAGTGATTTGCTCTTTTACGCTGTGAAGCCTGAAATCCACCCAGCCGACCAAGAAGCTTGGTACCAACAGGTCGGGCATTCTCCTATTAATATTACGGATAACCTGTCTGTTGCATGCGGATGCAATGTTTCGCCAACCCCGAAGGCAGTTTCGGTTACAACCGACCAAGCATCTTCCTCGTCGGGTTAAAATAACTCTTACAATTCTGCCTTTTGATACTTCGCAATACCTCTGGAATACAGAGTTTGAAGTTCCTTTCCGAGCATTATCTTCGAGGGGGATATTCACGTGTGTGAATACCTAGACATCCTTAGCAATTTGGTCCACCTTTGACATTATATATTTGTTTGGTGCCCACCTTAACACACACATCTCCTTTGTTATTTATCTCGGGAAGTATATCTCGGCTCGTGCATCCATATTAAAAACAATTGTGTAAAATCACTATCATCCATGTTATACTGTTGCTCTCCTCCTGTATTATCTACTTTTGCTGACCATTGCTTATTTCGTGGACAATACTGGAGTGAAGATTATGGTAATTGGTGTATTTTAAAGGTTTTGATAGTGTGCTTCCTTCATACAATATTTGAAATCAACACGATAGTTTTGGACGCCTTAGTCCTTCTACACTTGATATTAGTTGCATGCGCTCATGAAGGTTTTTTCTCGATGCTCCCCATGATATCACACAGAGTGTGCTTATATTTCGATTTTCGATTTTCTCGAAGTTTATACGATAGGTGAACACTGTGCACCCATGGATTCGTTTCCATACCAGGCTCATGGCTGTGGTATACGAATCTCCTACAGTTCTACAATCTACATCTGTATATTTTCATTGAGTAAATATTTAAAGAAGGGCCCCATTTTGACTCCATCAAGCCTTAATGAGCCTATGGGACAATGACTTATGACCCGACTTTGCCTTTTTAGTTTTTGTTTTTAGGGAGCCAAAGACTCTCAGAGGACAAGGGACAAAGGGTCTTTGGGTATTTTACTCGATAATTGAATACATACGTCATAGGTGTGACTAGTTTTCTTCGACCAGGGTCACAGTGACACAGTGTCACACAGACAGGGACACATAGACTGTTAGACACAGTCCCAGTCTTACTCATGATGAATGTAAATACTGATATGATTTATTTTTAATTCATCATTTATCATACTGTTTAGCTTGAATACCACTACCAGGCTTTAAGTTTATTAGTCTACCAGTTTAGAGTTTAAATATACGTCTACGAGTCTACTCTAGTCTACCACTCTACCAGTTCTGCAATCCTTCAGTAAATATCTTCCAGACTTTCGGTGTTACATAGCATCATAACGCACGCCAAGCAACCTCGAATCACTCCCTAACAGTGGAACATCAAGAGGACAACACACAGCACTGAAACGGGTATGGATAGCATGTCAGTTGAGAATGTCACGACTTCGGTCGTCGCACTGAATGACGGTAGAAGTATACCTACCATTGGCTTGGGAGTATATCAAGCTGAGCCCGACGATACATACAGGGCAGTCACCGCTGCTTTGAAATGTGGATATAGACACATAGATACTGCCCAGCTTTACGGCAACGAGATGGACGTAGGTAGGGCCGTCAAGGTAGGATATCTGATTCTGAGAGACGTATAGCACATATGTCGAACTTAAGCTATACTTAAAGAGATGGATTTAACTTTGGTATACACCATTCATTTATGAACATATG
>NW_014040538.1:214876-217767 GCF_001186125.1 Sphaeroforma arctica JP610
GAAGTTTTCGCGCATATTCCTTCATACAATCTCGACACCGTGTCGCTCATCGCAAAAAAAAAATTTAAAAAAAAGGTATTTTACATTTGGCATGAAATAAAGGCATTTTTCGATTTGGCATGAAATGAAGGCAAAAAGGCGTTTGGACACAAACAATGGGGTTTTTTATACCAAAATGAAGGTACTTCCGGAATATCCCCATGTTTACGCTTTCGACAGTGAATGGGAGGTGCCCGATCGCGGCAAAAGAGTACAGAAGATTTACCTACTGCAATTAAGTACGGACAAGATTGCGTTGCTCATCTGGCTACCACATCTCATGAGGGAAAGTTGCGAGAATTCTATGCCAAAGCGTCTGAAAGACATTCTACAACAGGATGCCGCTCGGTGGGTAGGTTATTCAGTTGTTTCAGTAGATATTCGCCAAATGCAGGTGATATGTGATGTACATACGACTGAAGGCATAGACATTGCCACATATCTTAAATAACAAAGACTAGTCGCGAAAGCAAACGAGAGTTTGCAGGAAATCGCAGAGATAGTATTGAAGGAACATTCGCCCAAACCTGAAAACATTCGCTGTGGATAATGGGCTGCATTCGATCTGAATGCTGAGCAGCAGAACTATGCTGCTTGAAACGTGTACGTGCCCTATAGACTTTTCGTTGCTGGGAAACAAGCCCCCAAGCGTAATCTACTAGCGAGTGATACTGTGGGTCTAGTATTGCTTTACACGAAATCAAGTGGCAAAGTCTGCGCAGAGGGTTTTCTTTGTAACGATACAGATGATATCACTGGATGGACAATGAAGCACAGTGATAGTACGCGGAGCTGGAATTTTGTGGCCGCAAGCCGACAGCATCATGTGAAGTGACTACGCAAGCTGTAGAGAAGTGCCCTTTCTAGTACCCTGCAACACGTATGCTGATGTATGTACTTGAATGATATTAAACTGTATATTTCAAAACAAAGATTTAATTTATTCAACTTATATAGACTACATGAGCCTCAATATGGCCGCTGATATGAAAGATTGTCACTACACTTTATGCACCGCTTTCGAACAGATGTGCGTGGTACTTTGATATTTGTCGACGGTTGATAGGCTGTTGCTGTTGGTCTGTAGCACGCATCTCTACGGGCCTGTGTACGGTTCTCAATTGTATATTCTCCGGCTGTCCACTTACGGGATGTACATTCACTGGTTACATATTCACTGCTTAAACACGTACGACATGCACAACATTTGCTAAACGCATATCAAATGAATGATTGTACGCGGGACACATGTGTTGTGCTACACCCTACTTGAGGCATAGCCAACCGCACATCTTCGCGTGCGTTTGCTTCCCGTGGATGTATATTCACCAAATGGAAATATACTAGCTCGATCCGCACAGACATATCACTTCTCGTGGTTCTCCCCTTGTTAAATGCTTGGGTATCTGGTGAAGTGTAGTCGACATACATCAACGTTTTTTTTTTATGTAGCCACTACCACTAGCCACTGGTAGAAGTGGTAAAACTTTTATGCCGAGATCAATTACGCTGGGAAGCGGCATAGTTGTAACCTGAGCTTCATAGGTTGCTTTGACTTTCGATTGTGCACGACCAGTTGCCTTCGTGATTGATTTCGAGATGCTTCCGCTCAACTGTTTTTGTGGAGGGCACTCACTTTTTGTTGATTCTGTATGATATTCGTATGCACCATTGTACGTTTCTTGAGCTTAGCAAATGCTAACTCAAAATGTATATTTAACTTAATAAATACGTCGCGACCATCTACCTCACTAATCCAAGCTTCCATCAGAGATTGACCCTCTTTGCTGTTGCTGATGCCTTTGTACCCCAACTACCTAGCTAATCTTTCAAATACGACACTTTCTTCATTGGTCTCCATGTCTCTACAAAGACATGGCAAACCCTGCAATGCAGCTGTATAGACATAATAGCTCCTTCCGCGCATACCGCTTCGATATAACGTTCCTGCCTTGTAAGATTCGGTCTCTCAAGGCGATATTAACGCCTTAGAATAAATAAACGCCTAGGTAAATTCTAAGTATCGTGAAATTTCAAAGTAAATAAACGAAATGAGACTTTTAGAAGTTAGGTATGCCTCGTGAAAACAGCAATACTCTGAGGGATTGTGAGGCTGAGACATTGCCTATATATAATCCTCTAAGTACTGTTTCCGCCAAAGGGATTTTATTTAGTGTTTCGTTGTCGCTCTATTGGAAACTATGGTATGTTTCATTGGGGCGAATCTGAGAGACTCATAAAATCCTCTCTTTAGAAAAAAAGAAGAAGAAAAAAGGAAAAATACTCTTGATGTCCTTAGTTATTGTCTTAACCAATAACTTGCCACTTATCAAGAATTACCGACTTAGCCTTCATCCGACTGGCACACCTGGTTGGCTGATCGGAGGACCAACTAGGTAGCGTTAATAGTCCTTAGAAACCTATATTCGGTTGAGCCATCTCGCTACCGAAGTATCCAGATATAAATAAAGTTGGAAAGTAAATATAGTTCTATTAATAGAACTAGATCAACTCTTATGTTTGGTATTTTACTGAGGCCTTTTAATGGCCTCTCCCAAATATCTGATATGTAAAATGGAAAAGATATTAATTAAGAAAACCATTAAAAACCATTTAGGAAACTTAAGATCCTCGTACTATTAAGAATACGTTTATAATTTACGTACTGCTTAAGAGTACGTTTATAACATAGAGTCTAATGTGGAGGCCCGGCTATTACAGCACTTTATCTAAGCGCTTTTGATCGAAGTGATGTTTTAAAAGAGTTATGCCGAACCTCTCATCCGTAGCAACGAAATCATCCGGCCGAAGCGAATATATATATATATATGTTTTAAAAGAGCTATATATAT
>NW_014040538.1:217844-235661 GCF_001186125.1 Sphaeroforma arctica JP610
ATATATACGTACGTATGTATGTATGTACATATATACATACGTACGTACATACATACATACGTACGTACATACGTACGTTACTTATCTACGTACGTACGTACGTACGTACGTGTGTATGAATGCATACACTACGACCTACGTACATACGTACGTTACAAGACGAGTGTACATTTAGCCATACTAACACATGTGTTTCCTCTGTTTGAGTTCAATAGTGGCCCAATGGTGTTCACTTGGCCTTTGTCGCCTGGGAATGCGACTGTGATTGGTTGTAAGGGATGGAATCCCTTTTTGTATATCTTATTTTTGAGAGATGGTACGCATACTTCGATGAACTTATGTACATGTTGTTCGATTTGTGGCCAATCATGTCCATCCGTCTGCAACATGTTTACCGTTTCCTCAGAAGTGTAATCTCCCAAGTTTTGCTACTGCTCGATAATGTTGACACGTGGCGCGTATTCTGTTGCCTGTGGCGCATCTTCAGATGGAACTGGATGTAATGCTGCAACATGTATGGCAGGTTGTTCCCGCGTTGAGTCAAAGTATGGAGATTTCATTCCTATCTTTGCTACCAATGCGACGACCCATGGGGTCTTGTCACATGCTTTTGTGCCTTCTTTGAGGAACGTTTTGTTCGTGTTTCCCACTAGCATCGGGTCTTCTTCTGGTACAGATGCGAGTTTTGGAAACCAAGTTGCATAGAGGTAGTAGGGTACACATATCGTGATACTTGTTGCCTCTTCAATGACTTTGTCAACGACGTCAGGTATGAGTTTCCATGGTGGGTTCGCCCATGCATTCACTTCCTGCTCCCACCTTTGTAGTAGCGCATTTTGTTCTTTGATGTAGTATTTATCTGTGTGTGCATTGTGAGCCGATGCGATCAGAACTACTGTGAATTCCCCAAACCGACGTTTAGTTTCTTGGTAGAATCTGGGGTGTAACATCCAGTCTATGGCTATTATGGTTATGGGCATGTTAGTTTCCAAGGTTGTGTACTTTTGGCTGTTACGTGTTGTTTCCTTCGCTTCCTTTAATACCTTTTGGTTTTAGTGTTAGAAGTGTCTTCGTGTAGACGCGACAATATATCTACCATCTGGTTGCCCTTGCCTGGGATGTGTATGACGGAGAAGTGGTGGTGGAATGTTTTTGCTATCCATTTGGCTAGCATTGGGTGTAACATCTGTTGACTGTTCATTGGCGTGAGTGCTTTATGATCTGTCCATAGTGTTATGTCCCATCCTTTAATGTATTCGGTTTAATGCTCCAGGCTATTTACCAGTGCTAGTAGCTCCTTGGTATTCGTGCCATAGCGTTGTTGTGCTGGATTCATGTCTTTCGAGAAGTAGAGAACATCCTCCTATGCCATTGTCACTGGCATCGTTTATGATTTGAAACGGTACCCCATCAACAGGGTAGACTAGTGTCGCCTAATATGCGATGGATTCTTTGAGTTCTTCCCACTTCTTTTTGATAGTCCATGACACGAATATGTTCAGGTTCATTTTTTCTTTCAATAGGTTCCGGAATTGTTTTGTAGTGTCGGCAAAGTTGGGGACATGGTCGCCTATATAGTTTGCTAGTCCCACCGCTGTGTGCAGATCTCTTTTTGATCCGGGTAGTGGCCAGTCTTTTTTTCAGGATCTTCTTTGAGTCCCTGTGTGGTTACTTTCACATCTAGAATGTTGACCACCATGAACGCGAAGGCACACTTATTGTGATTGAGTCGGAACTTTGCTCCATTCAGTCGCTTGATTACTTCACGAACTGTCTTGTGGTGTTCTTCTATAAGAATCGCAATGAATATGTCATCTACATACAGCTGCACACCTTTGATGTCTATGAGCAGGTTTGCTATGACTGTCTGGAACTGTGCTGTGAGTGAGTGTAGCCCAAACGGCGCTGACTTGAATGAGTACTCCGCTCCTCTCCACAAGAATGTGAAGTGTTGGCTTGCTTAGTCTACTATGAAGTGGTGAAACCCTCCTATGAGATCTAACTTTGAAAATAATTGCGCTTCTTAAAGGTGGTGTAGTACTTCCTTTATTTTAGGTGACACAAACTTATCTTGTTCGTATTGGTATTTGATCTCGCGTAAGTCTAGACATGTTCTTACTTTCTTGAGAAGACCTGGATGGTCATGTTCACCTGATGATAACAACGGTAGATTTACTGTTGTTGGAGTAGTTTGTATGTAGATGTGCCCATCTGTAAGCCACTTCCATAGAGCCTGGTAGGTTGCAATGTATGTCAGGAGGTATGTTCGCATTGGTATCTAAAAGGTCTGTAAGTGACTCTCTGTAATATTCTTGTTCATGCTCCGGGTCTTCTTCATGTGGCGTGAGGAGTGATTCCCTTTTTTGCATCTGTTGGTATAAGTGGATTGATTAATCCTGCTATGTTTATACCTATGTATGATAGAAAGTCCATACCAAGAAGAATTGGTGTCTTCTTGTCTGGTAGATCCAACACTTCAAAGCACTGAGAGATTTTCCTACCTCCATAATTAATGTCACAAACTTGAGTTGACCCTGTGCGTTGTATTTTTGCATCTGTTTCTGCTAATTATATATAGACCGGTTGCGCTCTGATGGAGAGATGTAGTTCTGATACTACACTCTTGTCCATGCATGAGCGTCGTACGCCCGAGTCTACTAGTGCGTTGTATGTATTGCCATTAATTTGTATGTCAATGTGTAAACGTTGGTCTCGTGGGACGGGAAGTAAGGATAAAGGTTAGTAATCTATATCATTTCCATTTATTAACAACGTTTCTTCATCTGTATATACATTGAGCCTGTCAACCAGGTCAATCATGTTTCCTTCCGCCCACCAGTTGTTTCAGTGCTCATCACCTGCTGTGATGTCTTCTACCTTGCCGGAGGTAATGTACAGTCTTGCTATTTGCACGTCCCTTTTGACCTGTTCCTCAGCCTGCTTGGCCTGATTCGAAGCCTTCATGGGACATTTACTTAATCGGTGTGGGGCTGGCATCACTTTACAATAAGGACATGCACGCTCCTCACGCGTCACTTTCTTCTTTTGGGCCTGTCCTATTGGCTTGGTTTGATTGGGTGCACCGATGTCTGGTTTCTGCCGTTTGTTCGTAGTAATAATGCTACTCTGAGCCTGGCTGTGGTTGGTTGTCTGTGCATTGTGTCGCTTGCGCTGCTCTCTTAGCTGCTCTATTAGCAACCGACCGCCTTGCACCCTGGCTGTCGTTCTTATGTTTGCCTCAGTCATAGCGTGAAGCGCAGTGTGCTTCGTATCCGATAAGTGACCCTCACTTCCATCAGGTTGTTATTCTACCCTGATGAGAGCATCCACTTGCGCGTGTTTTCCTTTGGACCTTGAGAATTTGCAAGTGTGTAGGTTCTCTGTCTGAGTTGCGGTAACGCTAGTCTAACATCTCCATTGCTTTATGCGCTCGTTCTGTGCGCACTTCAACGTTCGGTGTCTTATTCTGCATGTCATTGAAAACTTTCTCTAACAGATAGTCTACTGGATGGTGTCTGAGTCTGTCAATAATGATTCAATTACACTGTTCAGGATCGTTGGAATGCTTGGTTGTCTGTGTTTCAGAGTCTCTTAGCGTATTGAGCACTGCCTTGGTCTTCTCTATTGCATCAGCGGAATCTAATAGATTTCTTACTAGTGCTGGGTACTGACATAGTGGCATCGAATTTATTAAGAATAAGTCTCTTACATTGTATAGTGAGTTCTATCATGTCTTCGCAATTTTCTATCTTGTAAAAACTATCTTTGGGTAGCTTCGAAAATTCCAAAGTCTTTAGTAGTTTTACGAGGGCTGGTTGATTTGTCTGGTCACCTAAGTATGAACGCATGAGCTCTAACTCACTAATGTATTGACTTATTCGAATGAGTTCATCCTCCTCATCGCCACCAAACTCGTTGATAACTAAATCATATCGTCGTAGAGCTCCTCATCCACGAGTGGCATGCGTCGTTCTGGCTGTTGGACATGAATGCCTACTCTCAACTTGTGTAGAGTCGGTATAGACACCGATACTGTCTGTTCCAGTTTGGAAACAAATATACTCGCCAGGACGTGGTTGTCTTGACAGATGTGTTTGTCTATTTCTAAACACATCGCTGAGGCTAGTATGGACCCCCCCCCCCAGGTGTAGGCTAGCTCGACCCACTACCTGGGCTTGGCCCCCTTACTGAGCTGACATTTGCGCCATCTGTGCCCACACCCTCTTCTTCACCACCATACACGCCTGTTCTGGTTGCCGTTGGCATCTTGAGATCTCTGTGATGGGGTGTGGTTATTGCAAGTTATTAGTGAAGACTCTTGCTATCTTTTGTGCGAATGCGCGCTTCACCCCTCTTGTCTTTCGTAATAGTTTGTGTGAAATCAATAAAAGTTGAATATAACTCACTTACTTTTATTGTGGTCTCGCTTTGCTGTATTTCCGTGTGAAGTGTTTCCCGTTCTGTGTGGTACGGTAGCTTGTTGCGTTCCTTCCTGTAATTGGGAAGGTTTATTTTTATTTCGTCATATGAGGGATTACTTATGATTATTCCGTCAAATGAGAAATTATTTTCTCATGATACTTAATGAGATGTTCGGTCCTAGTGACGTCACTGGGAAAAGTTCGGTCCTGGTAACGTCATCTCTTGATGTTTGGTCCTGTATTGAACTGAGTCTAAGTGGAGGTCACCCCTTGATGTTCGGTCCTGTATCGAACTGTGGTTTGTACCTCACTTCTTGTATTCAATAACTTGTGCTGGTGTGTCAATTTGATACCTTGTGTTGATGTGTGAGTCGTTCGCCTGTTTGGGCTATCCCTTGTATAAACCTTGTTTAGACCTGTGGACTGTCCTTATGTTGTGTCGATATTCTTGTGTGATCTTCCCTCATATGGCTTTGTCGCAAGCCTGGCTCTGCGTGTCTTGTTTGTGCACGTGATGTTGCTTGAGTTTTCGATTCAATGTGTGAATGCTCGATCTAAACATTCTCGTCTGTGTAATAGTTTTATGGTCTTTACGCATGTGTAATAGCTCTGTGGTTCTTTAGTGATGTTCGCTTAGAATCTTTTTGCTCTACTTTTCGTTTATTTGTTTGTCATGTCCCTGTCCATCTCTGTTGATGTCCTTTTATCACTTACCTGGGAAAATATAATAGTAATCCAATATCTACACGTACCCTTCTGGATCATTGGTAATTACCGTAGCTGCTCGTTCGAGATTTGTCCTGCGATTTAATAGAAGAGTATGTGTAGAGATTGCGAACACACATAAGTTTTCACATGAACGTCTACAGTGGCATGCCACAGTAGTAGTGAACATCTATCCAATACATTAGAAAGCCCTAGCACGACCAATACGCGATCACGCACACAAAAGTGTTACATGAGATCGAAAGCAAATAATACGATCGCAGCTAAATAAGGCTACACAATTGATATTACAAGGCACAAATGAGCAGCTTTAAAAAGCAGTTAGATCCAAGTGACAAGAGACAGCGTGTATATATACAAATACGAAGCAATGACACACCACTAGTATAGTATTCAGAGATACAGTACAGTATACAGAGTTCGATACAGTGGTTGGTACAAGACATGGCGTAGAAGAACAAACATTCGCAGGTGCAACATTCACATCAAATAAAAACAGTGGAAGTTCAGTACAGGACCAAATATTACACAAGAGAAAGTATATATCTCAAATAGCCCACGTGTCAAAACAAGGCCTAATTCTCATATGAGAAAATCGGTACAACTGAAATCACATATGACAAAAAAACTATTGCCACGCGTGGTAAAACAAGTCACATATTAATATCGCACATGATAAAACAAGCAAAGCTGATTTCACATGTGAAGAAATATGCTCAACCAACAAACAATAAAAGCAACTTCCCAATCACAGGGAGGAACGCAATAAGCTACCACACAACACAGGACGGTAAACATTTCACACAGAAGTGCAGCAAAGCGTGATACCGACAAAAGTAAGTGAGATAAATTCAATTTATTATTATTTTAATTGTTATTAGCTAAGAAAGAGAGGGGTGGGGGGGTGGGTGAAGCGCTTTTTCGCAACGAATATATAACAAGTCTTTACTTATATTACTAATAATCTGGGATACATACACACCAACACAGACAACTTAAGATGCCAACAGCAACCAGAGCAGGGGCGTGTCTGGGTAGCTGAGATGGTTCCCATAGGCGGTGAACCTATTTCTTTTTTGCTAGGATTATAGAATTACTATTATTACGCCTCACCCCACTCTAGAGTGGGGTGAGTGTTCGTGGGATAGAGATATGCGACTGAATAACAGTGTAATATCATTCTTAATATATACTCTTTAGCTTATCGACCTACTTATGGTGTGGTGGCCTTTACTTTTATACTCACTTTGAAAGTCGACTCTGTCAGGGATGAGAGGTCACTAATGATTACCCCGTAGGGGGATCATATCATTTCAAGGCAATGATAGTGATACCCAGGGGAGTGAATGATACTAACACTCAGTGAGATCCCTGCGGGATCTGACGGGATCCTTTATGTAGGTCAGTTTGTCTGGGGCGGAGCTCGTCTAAAAGGAAACGAAGTGGTAAATATGGCAGGCTTCAGCGGGTTAGAAACCAGCATTAAAACGTAAGAGCACATGCCAGCCTCAATATGAGACTTACTAGTCGAACAGATACGAAAAAAAGGTTCTAATGAACTGCTAATTTAAGTGGTTTAGTTAGCGATCAACGAATAAAAGTAACATTAGGGATAACAGGCTAGTCACGGCCAAGAGTCCACATCTACGCCGTGGTTCGGCACCTTACTATATCGGGGTTGACCGTCTATCGGACTGTACTCTCAGTGACAGTGACTCAGGTGCAATAGTAAAACATAAAGCTAATTGCTTGGACATCCCCCTCGGAGGGGATTATTAGCAGGGTGTACATGTAAAAATAGCGGGTTCCTAATAGTAGTTGCACAGTTAACGTATATTATAAGCGCATTAACGTACTAACGTGTATACTCGTAATCTTGGAATACGTTTAACGAATTGGACATGAACACGAACTGAGAAATTCAAGATTCTGAACATGTAAAAGTACTCAGTAGAGTATGGGACTCTCCTGTGGACAATTAGGTGGCTTTCCAAATATAGATTGGGTTTTCCACTGAAATTAGAATTGTACATAGTATAGGAACGACACCAATCTGATACCTGAAAATGACACTTTAGGAATCTCTAATTAATGGGAGTACCATGAGAGAGGGTCTCAGGCATGAAATGGTTGTTGGTACAAACCTATAATATTATTCAATAATGATCTCATAGCAAGATACTCCACTGAGAAAAGGACAGGATAAGAGTTGTTAGAATTTAGGACAACTTGGTTTTGATTCCTCCTAGCCAGCCAACTAGATGTGCTCGTCTATGCCTTAAATGGAATGGGTAGCTAGGTACCAAGCGATGGGGTATAGGTGCAGATGTATACTGCACCAGCTTGGTGTTTTGGTTTGATTTTTTATTTTCTTAAGTTGGACTTAGAGAGGTACTTTATTTTAGTTTGATTGGGAGATTGTTTCGAGGCGTGAAATGTAAGCTATGCGTCCAATGAAATGATATCTAATCTTAGTAACTAAAGCATAAATAAATCTAGACCGAAGTAGTGAGTGATTAGAGCGGAGCTTATAAACAATAGTCTCAGTCTAAAATCCCCTATTCTTTTGCTCATTACCAAGGGCTGCTAAACTTATTTAACATTTAACATTTCAACGTACTATTAACGTATTTTAACGTATTAACGTAAACATCTTGGTATCGTATAGTCTGTCTAGAGGAGACCGACTTTTACACAGGGTAATACAAAATAGATTAAATTGCTTCATAGAGGACATAAGAAAATTGGTCAGTAAGTAAAGTTGATGGTCAGGCAGGGCCGTCCTACACCTCCGGTACCCCTTCGGGGCAATGATTACCCGTAGGGGAATCATGGTGGAATGCAGGAGCCCTCCTACACCTCCGGTACCCCTTCGGGGCAATGATAGAGGTGATGCTATAGTCCCCAACCACCCTTCATACCACGTAGACGTTGTAATACACGAACCCAATTATCTTTTATACCCTACTACACTCCGATAAGATGTTGTACTACTACACTTTACTGCTCTGAAAACTATTGCCACTAGACTTAGAGATAGACCAGACCATAGAACTGCTAGCTATGTGATGGAAAACGTTCATCCCTCTGAATTACTAGCTAATCTTAAGTTGAGCTATTCATCAAACTAATACCTTTTTTTATTTTGCAAAAAGACAGGCAAAGACTAGTGCCAGCAGCCGCGGTAATACTGGTTCCTCTAGTCTATCTCATGATTATTCGGTGTAGAGGGTGTGCGGGTGGGTTTTCACGTTTTAACTAAATGACCAGGGCTTAACCTTGGTGAAATGGTTAAAAAGGGTAAAACTATGGCGGTGAAGGGGGTGACGCAAACGCGAATGGCGCGAGCGACAGCCCAGCGGGAGGGTCAACCCCAGGTAGTAGCTCAAGTCTACCAACACCTAATGGGGTACCCACACAGGCGTCAGCAATGCGTTTTGAAATCGATAAGAGTATTTGTCAAGGCAATTACTTGTTGATCAGTAGGTTCGTATCCAAGCTGAAAACAGCAGCACCTGTAGCTTTTGCGAGTCTACACAAAATGAGAGTATGCATTCACGATCAGCGACCAAACGTCGCATGCTACTGGTAGACGCAGAACTCAGAAAGAGATATGACCAAACTTTCAACGTGTGTAGTGATGACAAGGAGGATGAAGTAATTTAATCAGTCAATACATCAGCAAGCTAGCAATCCTGCGTACACAATTAGGTGATAAAGTTAAAGAACCAGCACTATCCAAACTACTAAAGATCCCAGTTGGTTGTATTTGGTTAATAGAGGTAAATTTTTCCTGAGCATTGAATTTTTTTACGAGTCCAATTAGCTCATCACTGACCGAGTTTCCGGGGCTTTAGCCCCATCAAGGTTACAAACAAAATACCTGTTGCCCTCCCTGCATACTAATTTGTATGGTCCGCCATATGGTGTAGTAATCTTATTCATTTCACCTTGATAACGGACCATGACAATGTCCCATTCCTGGAAGTGTAGTGACGAGTGATTCTCATTTTGTATCTGTAAATATAAGTGGATTGATTAATCCTGCTATGTATGTATATACCTGTGTATGGCAAAATGTTCATACCAAGAAGTATCGATGTCTTCTTGTCTGGGAGGTCCAACACTAAAAAACACTAGGATGTTTTCCTTCCTCCATAACGTTGTATCATAACGTTGTATTCTTGCATCTGTTTGAGCTAATTGTATATAACCCAGGTGCGCTCTGACCGAGCGATATAGTTCAGTTACCACACTCTTGTCCATACATGAGCGTTATGCACCCGAGTCTACTAGTTCATTGTATGTATCACCAGTAATGTGTATGTGAATGTGTAAACGTTGGTTTCGTGCTGTGGGAAGTAAAGATGAAAGTTGGTAATGTATATCATTTACATTTATTAACAACGTCTCTTCAAATGTATATACATTGAGCCTAACAGCCAGGTCGATCATGTTTGCTTCCGCCCACCAGTTGTTTCAGTGTTCCTCACCTTCTGTGATGTGTTCCACCTTGCCGGAGGTATTAGACAATCTTGCTATATGCACAACGTGTTTGACACGTTCCTCGGCCTGCTTGGCCTGGCTCGATGGCTTCATGGGACATTGACTGAACCGATGCGGGGCTGGTATCACCTTACAATAAGGACATGCACGCTCCTCGCGCGCCCCTTTATTCTCTTGGGGTTGTCTTATTGGTTTGGTTTGCTTGGGTACACCGTTGTCCGGTTTGTGCCGTTTGGTCGTAATAGTTGTGCTACTCTGAGCCCGACTGTGGTTAGTTGTTTGCGGATGGTGTCGCTTCTGACGCTCTCTATCAACCGATCTGCCTGCACTTTGACTGCTGCTCTTTTGGTTGCTTCAGTAAGAGGGTAGAGTACAGTGTGTTTCATATCCGATATGTGACCTTCACTTCCATCAGATTGCTTGTCTGCCCTAATGACAGCGTTCACTTTCTCTTGTTGTCCATAGTACGTGAGTGCTTGGCATCTTTGGACCTTGAGAATTTGCAAATGTATAGGCTCTTTGTCTGAGTTGCGGTAACGCTCCTCAAACACCTCCATTGTTCTATGAACTTGCTCTGTGCACACCTATACGTTCAGTGTCTTGTTCTGCATGTCATTGAGAAACTTCTTTAACAGATAGTTTACTGGATGGTGTCTGATTATGTAAATAAGGATTCTATTGAATTGTTTAGGATCCTTTGAGTGCTTGGTTATCTGTGTTTCAGAGTCTCGTGACTCATTGAGCACTGGATTGGTCTTCTCCGTTGCATCAGTGGAGTCTAGATGATATCTCACTAGTGCTTGGTACTGACATAGTGGCAAAGACTTGGCTAATGAGGTCTCTGCATTGTTTAGTGAAATCTACAATGTCTTCCACGATTTTCCATTTTGAAGTAACTATTACTAGGTAGCTTCGTAATTTCTGAGGTCTTTAGTATTTTTTCAAGTGCAGGTTCCTTTATTCTATCGCCTAAGCATGAACGCATGAATTCTAACTCACTGATATACTGACTGATTTGATTAAGTTTATCTTCTTCATCGTCACCACACTCATTGATAGCTAGATCGTATCACCTTCTGATCTCATTGTCGACAATTGACATGCGTCGTTCTGGCTGTTGATCGTGAATGCCCACTCTCATCTTGTGCAGAGTGGCTATGGACACCGGTGCAGTCTGTTCTAATTTGGATACAAATCTACCAACCAGGACATAGTTGCCTTGTAAGATGCTCATGTTTATTTCTAAACGCATTGCTGAAGCCAAAAATTCCTTCTTCACCACCATACGCGTCTGCTCTGGTTGCCGTTGGCATCTTGAAGGGTCTGTATTGGTGTGTGGAAATTGTAGGTTATTTGTAAGAATCATACTATTATTGTGGTCTCGTTTTGCTGCACTTCCGTGTGAAGTTTTTACCGTTCATCTGTGATGCGGTAGCTTGTTGCGTTCCTTCCTGTAACTGGGTGGGGTTGGACGATGTTTGTTAGTCAAGCTTATTTCGTCACGTGTGGACTTTACTTGTGATTATTCCATCATATGAGAAATTTCTCTTTTGTGATCTCAAAGAATTGTTCGGTCCTCGTGACGTCACTGGGAAAGTTCGGTCCTGTCGACGTCATCGAGGACGTTCGGTCCTGTTGACGTCACCGAGGAAGTTCGGTCCTGTTGACATCACCGAGGAAGTTCGGTCCGGTTGACGTCACCACTGGATGTTCGGTCCAGTACCGGACTTCTTGTTATGTTCACGTCACGTGTAATGAATGGTCCTGTACCGACTTCTTGCTACGGTGTTAATTCGTTTTCAGGTGTGGTCTTGTACCAAACTATGGTCGTGTATAAACTGGCCTCGGAATACCTTGCAACTACTTGCCTCTGTACTGTGGCTGTGTGCCTGCTGAATTATTACACACGTGTATATCGGCGTTTGTTGTGCTCAAAGTTCAGTTGAATTTCGGTGTCACTTGGCATGTGATATGCCTGTCTTGTGTGCCTTTATGTTCCTTGTTATTGTTGTAGATATCTCGCTGTGAATATCGTGTTTGACCTCTAATCGCAGTTAGATTGTATGTGATCCCTGTTTAGATTTCGTATTCGATGTTGATTCCTAGGAGTATCAAGTTCAGGACTGATTGTCCTGTTCTCGTTTGATAGTCCGTATTGTAAGTCCTGTTACTGTTGTATATAACTATTTCTGTTTTATTTTAAATCTAATTGTATCTATATTGTATGTGATCTTTGCTTGGATTTCACATCCGATGTTGATTCCTAGAACTATCGAGGTCAGGACTGATTGTCCTTTTCTCTTTTGAATAGTCTGGGTTGTAAGTCTTATTACTGTTGCCTCTGAATATTTGTCTTGTGACTGTATTAGATGAGAGACACCTTATATTGATATCATTTCTATACAAACTACTTTCGATCGTTTGTGAACTTGATGTCCATGCTGATTGCACTTCCAATCGGGGTTGTTCTTAGATAGCAGTGTATACGACCAATGGTCTTGTTTATTATGTTGTGTGGATCGATATGTGTTAGTACTGCACTATCTGCTGTACAATGAAATGTAGCGTACCTGTTTGACCCCTTAACCGTTGATTTCGATGTTTAGCGCACCCATCTCAACTGTGTATGTTGCTTTTATTTACCCACCCTCTCTAATGCATGTGCGCTTCTAGCTGTGTTTCTTGGTCTGTTTGTGTGACCCACTGCTTTGCGGGCTCTTATGCTCAGTTGGTAGGCTAGAATGTTGCTAAACTGAATCTAATTTGATCTTGATATATTCATAATTCCTTCAAGTGTGTCCTTATGTGGTCCTCGATGTTAGATATCAATTTATCTTATTTTGTTTGCTTGAAGTTACCCTTTTTTAAGTCTACTACACTTCGTTGTGGTTTTGTAATAGATTTATTGGATCGTTTTACTGCTGGGAGTGATGCTTCCCTATCGAGATCGTCTTTGAGTGATTTGTGCACTCGATCTGATTTCTTGGGTCACTCTTGATTGTTTGGCGTATGTTAAACCTTTTGTGTGGTTCTTTGTGTAATACAGTGCTCTTATTGATATTGTAATATGATGATTCATACCATCTACCACATATTTGTGTGCCTCTTTACATACGTTTTTGTCTGAGCCCTGGCTCTCTTGACTATTCTAGTGTACATGTACTATGCTTATTGTTTCTTGTCTAGGAAGACTTTGGTGCAGTGATATGATGTTCTTCTTGGGGTTCTGACGTCAAGGTGTTTTTCTTTTTTGAAAATCCCCAACATTGATAAATCAATCACTATGACAGCTTCCCAAATTTTCACCGATTTATACTCATTCTACTTTACAATTCTTCACTGTAACACGATATTTTGATCCTGTTTGCAAATGCTGCTGGGCAGAAGATCCCCTCGATGAGCTCCGCCACATGCTCCGTCTGTCAGTCCACTTCCTCAAGTACCTTGTCTAGAAATTTCGGAACTGTTGCACAATGAGACAACAAATATCTTTCTATCTTACCATCCGCCATCGCAAGGATGGCGTGGTTCTGCTCATGCCAGTTTGTGTATCGTGTACATACCCAGGCCAGAGAGGTGTTGCGACTGCAACCCTGCCGCACGCTGTCCCGCCTGCTTTAATGCTTCCACCTTCTTTGCTGCATTGGCCGCGCCCCTGGCCTCCTTCCGCATCTGTGCTGCGACCTTCGGCCCTCTTTTCTTCGGCGCCCGCGCATCTATCGCCTCGTCACTCGTCTCGCTGACCGCCCGTGCCATTGCACCACGCGGCACCACTGATAGCTGGGGTGTCACTGGATCATCTAAGTCCACAACTGGGGCACCCGCCTGGTATGCCGCAAGTCTCTTGTGCATCGCAGCCATATAGCCGGCTGCAGAAGCCACCGGTTACGTTGTATTGTCGTTCTGCTCCTCGGACTACCCTATCAACACCTTCAACATTGACCTACCGCACATAAACACGACAAGCTATTGTAACTCCTCATACATCCTCTCCGTATCCTGACGGAGAACCTAGCAAACGCCGCCGTTGCCGATGGCTTCTGAACTTGGGGGCCAGACACCGGCATAAAGCCTGGCGTACGTAACCAGCCAGTCGAGGTCCGCTCTCATTCCCGTGAGCATCCTCGACTACAACGTCATAAAAAATACTGGCTGGTGGCCTATTTTATTATCTTAATCTTCTCAGTGGCTTGTCCTTCTCACGGCCAGCGTACGCTACTTTCGTTCGCACAATGTCAACACACTCACTCCTGGACTACAAGTTGTCAGACTCGTCACCCGTCAATACCACCGTTGTTTCTGGAAATCGAACTCTCAATGTCTCAAATTAGCTCAAATTGGCTCAAATTGCGAACTAAATTTTTAAATGTAGAACGTAGGACAGTATCATGTCGAACGTAGAACACTATCTAATAACTGTGATTCTGCCCAGTGCTATACGAAATTAGAACTATAGAGGTACGTGCCAATAGACAAACTGTTTTTAAGAGCACTACCCACTCTCCGAACAGAAACAGCAGAGCCGTCCTTACTACGTAACTTGAGAACAGCATTTGCCCTTAGAGGTTCATTTGTACCAACTGGAAAGTTCGAATGTGGTATATTTGTATTGACAGGAGCATTGATATGGGGTTGCTTCATACGTGTGTCGGCACTATCTAAACGTATGTGTTTAAGTTGTTTACGTGTGTCAAGGTCATCAGTTGCGGGACGTTTGCTCATGTTGGTCGACTCAGGGGGCCGTCGATCTCTTATCTTTGATCCAGTGGCGGAGTACCGAATACGGAAACGTGTATGTAGGTTATGAATCTGAGAGTGTGTATCAATATATATTCGTTATCCACTCTCGCGTGTGTGCGTGCGTGCTTGTGTATGTAAATTCAGTATACACATTCGCGTGTGTTTGTGTGTGCGTGTGTACTGTGTAGTGTGTAACTGTGTTTATATATTCGATATTATATACTCTTAGTTGTAGTCTTATTAATTTAGTTTTATTCCTAGCAATTTAGTGTTTACTTGATCAGTATATATCCGTGGATACCAATCACTTCCAGTACAGCAGCATGTTGATACTCACCAGTCGATTCCAGTACAACATGATGCTGGTTATTCACAGATAGAACAAACCTTAATATCAGGTCCGTTTCCAAATCAACTCGAAATCTATTTTTTCTTTTTCCAGTCGAAGTCTTTCAACTGTTTTAAAACGCCACATAAATTCTCGATAAGGCTAAGCGTGTGTTTACGTGTCCACTTGAGCTTCAGCAACGGCTTGCGTTCATTAGACGGCTGTTGTAACCGTAGCATGCGCGTGGTGTAGCGCGTGGCGTTGAGCTGCTGTCGAAGTTTCATGTTGTTCTCGAACACTACGTTTGGATAAAAGCGGCCGTATGTAAATTAAATATACCAGATTCACATACTGAATGCATGGACTGCACAATGGGTACAATGAGAAATGGTGAGCGTAGGACAACGCAGGTGATCCAGTAAGCTGAATAATTGGAATACTTGATTATTCAAATGCTGAAGTATTGAAATACTGGATTATAAAAATTGTACAACGTGGTCAGTTGGAAGTGGTGAATGAGGGATGATGTTGAGATAAGCTGAATGGATCACAACTGGCTTAAACATCGATTGGCAAAGCCCTGTAGTCTCACACATTTTCAGTATGCAAGGTCGGGTCTGTTCCGGGCACCGTATAAGATGTATATAATCTCACAATACATAGAAACGCACGCACCCACGCATACACATAAACTATATATATATATATATATATATATCACACGCACACGCACACCCGTATATATATATATCCTGTGCACGTAACTATGTAAATATACGTGTACAAATTGTGGCACATGCCTGAGATTCTTGCCGGCCCTCAGCGGCACACACAACACAATACGTAAATATATAGCAAGTTCATACACCCACCTGTGGCACACGCGTCTCTGAGATCCTCGCTGGCTCCATTCCTTCGCAGCGGCTATCTTTACCTTTAGTTGGCTCAGCTTCTCGAACCGGTCGTTTACCTCAGCGTCCATCCGGTCCAGTTCCTCGTATTTGTGTTCAAGTGCGAATAACTCCTCCAATTTCTGAGCCTTCAGGCTCCGCGCTGCCTCGAGTTCGGGCTCGTAGGCTGACTCTTGCAGCTGTGCGTGTTCTTGGAGAGCAAATTTAGACACCTTCTCTTGGTGTTCGTCACTTTTATGTAGGCGGGAAGCGAGCTTGATATCCTCCATGTCTTCAAAAGTGTCAATCTTGGTCTGCAACTGGACGGTTTCCATCTCCCACACTTCTCGTTGATTGAGAGAATCAATAGTGAGTGTTCCAAATAGGTTGTGAATACGCATTGGATTCATGTATATCCATCACGAGGCTATCAATGCACATAAATGTATACATGGGGATACTAACGTACAATATGTTCAAAGGTGATCACATACACACAGTAATATACATGTGTGCGTATATGCCCTTGTAGTCAATATACAGATACATATACATTACCAAAACACATTAACATACTTACATACATTAATATATTTCTAGATTTAATTTAGATTTAGATTTAGATATATATATATGAGTGATGTTTACTTTGCATATAATAGCTTTAAACACACCTGCATGCTTTCGTTGTCGTCCTGTACCCGCGAACATTTGCTCACTAAATTGGCCTTATTCTTCACCGCTTCGTTTTGTTGCCTTTCCCATGTTACTTTCCGCGCCGTCACTTCATCCAGCTCCCGGAGGAGGCTCGCTTTTTTCTCACGTGCCGAAATAAGACACTCCTCCATCCTCGCTATCTGGGCGACAACATCGCGAGATACATGCTCCTTCTCCTTATCCACATTCGCCTGTACCTGTGCCTGCTCACTCTCCGTTAACACAGGCGTATCGAACATGTGTCTGAGCCGCTCATCGATTTCTCGCATACGTTCAGTTCGCCACTGTACTTGACTTGCAAGGGCTCCTTTTGGCTGTCTTTGACGTTTAGGTCTAATAGGTCCTCCCGGTTGCGCTGGCTGTACCGCTTTCCTCGATACTATAACTGTGTCTACTGTTTCGGCTTCTGATACCGAGACAGGAGCATTGGTGTGGGTTTGCTTCATACGTGTGTCGGCATTATCTAAACGGATGTGTTTAGGTTCTTTGCTTGTGTCAAGGTCATCCGTTGCGGGACGTTTGCTCCAGTTGGTCGACTCAGGGGGCCGTTGATCACTCATCGTCGATCAAGTGGCTAAATACCGAATACGGAAACGTGTATGTAGGTTATAAATCTGTGAGTGTGTATCAATATATAATCATCATACACTTTCACGTGTGTTTGTGCGTGTGCGTGTGCGTGTGTACTGTGTAGTGTGTAACTGTGTTTATGTATTTGATATTTTACACTCTTTCATGACCCCCTCTTACACATACATAGGCTCATAGCAGCAGAAATGAAATATGTAGACTGTAAATAGAGTGTAGACTGCCCTGTGGCGTAGACTGTAGGCTGTAGAGAGTAGAGACTTGAGAGAAGGCTAAAGCTGAACGGACGAAGGAACTCTTTCGTGTGCGAATAAACAATTTATAGTACTTATAAATAAATATTTGAAATAGAACTATTATATTTGTTTTTTCAAAAAAACAATATATATATATATGGTATGTACATACAGTACAGTATGTAAATATTTATGTATTTACAAAGCTGCCCGTCGGGCCGCGTCTTTTCTTGGCGGGAAACAAAGATGGTTGAACCTACCGGTGGTATGTCTTCGGAATTTACAGTAATGTAAATAAATAAATACCCTGGGATTATTCTAAATGGTAAATACATATCGTTACGATTTGTGTTATGTATTGTATACATTGCGCATTAGTTCTTTCACTTACGATTCCCAGACAACTCAGACTTTCGCTTTCCTCCGCTGAAGAGTATGCTTCATTGAAGACACGCTCCGATATTAACCTTAAAAGTATAGTGCGAACAATGATTAGATACACGTAGCACACATACGAGGTACGCCTATTGGTATACTTCCATCACATTCAACCCTCATGATAGACAGGTAGCGCAGCTATATATATATATATATATATATATACATACATACATATACATACATACATACACACACACACACACACACACACACACACACACACA
>NW_014040537.1:0-1245 GCF_001186125.1 Sphaeroforma arctica JP610
CACAAGACACTCAACTCATCCCATAGTACAGTACACACCACCACAAACCTATTACTACAACCAGAACTCTGCCATACATAACCAACATAAGACACTCAACGCATCCCATAGTACAGTACACACGACCACAAACCTATTACTACAACCAGAACTCTACCATACACAACCAACACAATACACTCAACTCATCCCATAGTACAGTCCACAGCACCACAGTCTTCCTATGCCATGCCCAGCCAGCCCTCTCCCACCCATACCGAGACCCGTGTGAGTCGCCATCCAACAACACCGTGCAGGCTCCACAACCCCCCTCAGAACACCCTATCTTGGTTCCCGTCAGTCCTATGTCACGTAGGTAGTCGGCTAATAAGAGTTTTGGGTCTGGCTGTTGCACGGTGATGGGTTTGCCGTTGAGTGTGAAACTCACCGCGTCGCGTACAGGCGCCTTGCCCGCGTTGAAGTTGAGGAGGTGGTCGTCTCTGAGGGTGGATGGGTACATGGGTAGGTAGTATTGAGCATAGGGGGTTGAGAATAAACTAACGGGTATTTGTATTGATGTTGGGTTGGATAGTAGGGTTTGTTTAGTGGATGCAATTGAGGTATCAAGTTGTGTGAATAGGGGGTAAGCAAGAGGCGGTGTGAACAGCTTGCACTTACAGACCTGAGAAATCCAATAAGCCGACGACGCCCTGCAAGAGAGAGTAAGTCATACACATATAACGCTATATATATATATATATATATATATATGCATACTTGTCCTCGAGAGAGAGTGGGTGGTATGCCATATCCGGGTGTGTACATACTACAAGCATATGAAGAGAACCGTATGTGACTAGCTGCCTGAAAGCATCGATCTGTTATAGCGTATGTTACTATCATTTGAGATATCAACTCGACCATCTTGTCCGCATGTTTGTGTCTAGGCTGCTGCTGCCGTCTCGAGCTTTGAATGTTTTGTGTCTGTATGTACCTAATACTAAACCTACACAAATCATACGAAGCCTATAAAAATTCATCAGAGACTTATCAGTACTGTCTCCTGACAGCTACAAGAAAAGGTAAACCCACGCCTTATAATACGCTTTTATTTCCCTTCAGTGCCACCCAGTATCTCCTCACTATGCAGATGTCTTCCTAATTAACAACCCGGTTCATCTTCGTAATATATATATATATATATGCATATATATAAATATATACCTATATATATATATATATATATATATATATATATATATATTA
>NW_014040537.1:2117-5442 GCF_001186125.1 Sphaeroforma arctica JP610
TATATGTATATATAAAGAATATATATATGTATATATAAAGAATATATATATGTATATATAAAGAATATATATATGTATATATAAAGAATATATATATAAATACATAAAGAAACTTTGCATCCTGATAAACTATAACAACAGCAAGCATGTGGACAAACCAATAAACGTTGCGCGTGTACATAAACCCGCATACAGCCCTCATACCTTGCCTCCTCTTCCCGCACAAACACCCATTGATTTCCGGTTCGCTGCATTGACACACAATCCTCCATCTGGAAGACACGCCGCCGATACGTATTGAGGTCAGATACATCAATCATGTATGTATAGTGTACTTAAGAAACATCATGTATGTACAGCGTACTTAAGATACATCATGTATGTATAGTGTACTTAAGATACATCATGTATGTATAGTGTACTAAAGATACATCATGTATGTATAGTGTACTTGAGATACATCATGTATGTATAGTGTACTTAAGATACATCATGTATGTATAGTATACTAAAGATACATCATGTATGTATAGTGTACTTAAAATACATCATGTATGTATAGTGTACTTAAAATACATCATGTATGTATAGTGTACTTAAGCTACATCATATATGTATAGTGTACTTAAGATACATCATGTATGTATAGTGCACTAAAGATACATCATGTATGTACAGTGTACTAAAGATACATCATGTATGTATAGTGTACTAAAGATACATCATGTATGTATAGTGTACTAAAGATACATCGTGTATGTATAGTGCACTAAAGATACATCATGTATAGTGCACTAAAGATACATCATGTATGTACAGTGTACTAAAGATACATTATGTATATATAGTGTACTAAAGATACATCATGTATGTATAGTGTACTAAAGATACATCGTGTATGTATAGTGTATTAAAGATACATCATGTATGTATGGTGTATTAAAGTTACATCATGTATGTATGGTGTAGTAATGCCACTTCGATGCCACAAAGTATGGCTATACTTGTCGTGTGGATCTTGGCGAACGCAACGACAAGCATGAAAGAATCGAAACCAAAATGCACGCATACATGTACATTGTTTAATGAAAAATAAGCACTCGGTAGGATATGCTATAATCAATAATCGCATATGTAAGTATGAACATAAATAACTGTGTGTGTAAATGGTGTGTGCGTGAATGGCTACATCACTCTATCTCAACAAATTCTCAACACGCTTATGTGGTTAAAATACACGCTTTGTGAACAATTGTATGAATGATCCTCGCATATGTCTATATACACACGTCTACAGCTTATTTCATGATGTCTAATGCACTATGTGTGAATCGATTTACAAAAATATGCCATTTATGTCGTCAATTGGAATATTATACAGCTGAGGTACATGCAAATATACATCAACATTTATTGTAGCTACTGACATTATATATATATATATATATATATATATATATATATAATATATATATATATATATATATATATATATATATTGTGCGTGTCTCTGTATATATATATATATATATATATATATATATAAATATGGAAAATTATCTGTAGCCTATGAATTATTGTGGACTGCAATATACAGTTTCGTTGACACCCAACTGCATTCGTGTGCATCGTGCAACTATTCTTGAGGCGCATAAACCTATATACACTTGACACTCATACCGCCAAGGGCGTGGTTTCCTTCAGACCCCGACTCGAGCCGTGAAGTCCACGCATGTTTGGGAGATTAAGTCGTCTACTGCAAGTACTTTAAATCCTAGTACGTGGTGAAGTGTTGTGTAGAATATAGGCCACTGCCATATATATCATCACATCAGTCTACAACTCTTCATGGCTCGGCAAGATCACAAATAGACAACTATTTACTCATTACAGCTTTTTTTTGTATTTACTATTTTTAGTGCACATATAAAAAAAGGAGGATACACCAACTGCTTCTTTGGTTCGTTTTTGTTTTAAGAAAAAGATTCCCTATTGACATGTAGTATTTATTTAAAATATTTAGCAGACAATCATTTTCTGAAAGATCCCTTTATATTTATATGCCCAAAGAGAGTGCTTTAGGTCTCTTGTATTTATATGCCTAAAATATATAAATACGTATTCACTATTCTAAAAGGCAAGAGAAGGTCATGAGTAGGATAGTACACACTGTTGTCCTTACCAAAAGCAGCCTCAGAAACACAGCCTGGGATTCCTACACGTCTTGTACCAAGGTTTAGGGATAGGTTATGATCTATGTACATATACCACTGCATTCAGTTTCGTATGAGCGTTATGTGTTGTAGCTTCAACCTCTACACACAGTTCAACCCACACTGACGGCAGCTTCTTACAGCAGAGCTTGGTGCAGCCATATGTCTACTTATCAGGCTCAGTGACGTGCATGACCTATTATCCGGCAAGCGACTTTTTCTATATCGAACATATCTCTCTTACACTGTGATCTTGCGTGAAGGTTGTACTTAGATGTGCCCTGTGCGTCTATGAACGTATGTACAGAAATTGAGGTGTTTTATCAATCCGTACGGGCCGAGTGTAAATGTTTGTATCGATGTCCATTGCAACTCCGCACGTATGTTCGTAATGCTTATTTGTATATATATATATATATATACATATGCTTGTATCGATGTCCATTGTATGTGTGCGTCAGTATATATGGGGTGTTCCCCTCATATCTCTTCCAGAATGCTAAATGTACAGCCAAAACCATGCACGGAGTCTAATACATAGCAAAGGTAGCATGTGTTCGAGCCTCTCGTGCAATCGTCTCCTATCTTATTGTGCAGAGTATTTGCTTGTTAGTTACTTGACCTCCGGTGTACTAGGACCTGCACTCATGGTAGCAGTATGTACCCGACCGTCATACAAGAACTTCCGCCTTTCTTAATTACCCGGCTCATAACTGAGTGACTATGCTCCGTATCCATCATTAAACCTATATGCTTGTACCCGTGTGCATTGTAATGTGGCACACGTTTGTGTGCGATGTTTTATTTCTATTACATGTACATATAAATATGCCGGTTATACCGTACCTTTCTTCAAGAATTGGCACGACGAAATCCCAATCAGCCCCTTGCGATGATCATGGTTCAAAAAGTAAACAGATGTCAAAGAACCCAAATTAATGACAATTTAATAGCATCCAAATTTTATATATATATATATATATATGTGTGTGTGTGTGTGTGTGTGTGCATGTATGTATGTATGTATGTATGTATGTATGTATGTATGTAGGTATGTAGATATATATATATATAATGTATGTATGTATGTATGTATGTATGTATGTATGTAT
>NW_014040537.1:5462-9732 GCF_001186125.1 Sphaeroforma arctica JP610
ATATATATATATATATATATAAACATATATATATATAAATATATATATATATATATGTGTGTGTGTGTGTGTGTGTGTGCGTGTGTGTGTGTGTGTACGTACACACGCATACACGTATATATACACAACAAATTAATATCAAATTGATAACAAATTAAAATTAATATCAAATTAGTATCAGGTACAATACTAGTTCACTGCCGCTGCTTTTGTAGACGTGGCACGATTGTGACTTTTCATAGCTGATAGCTGAGCCCGTTAGTGTCCACAGAGGTGACCACAGTGATGATTTATTTATGTTATCATTTTGTGTGTACAATTTTTGTAATATATCTTTTCAATACAATGTTTGGTATCAAATGACTAAGTTGTGTCTATTCGTAAGTTATATTCGAATGCTGCTGCTGCGTGGACAGTCCTCGGCGCGTTATACGATTCCGGATCGACATCCCGGGTGGTTAGCAGGTGTCTGTGGTCAGCGTTCTGCTTCGCCGGCTTATACAGCATGTACCGTGCCGAGTTGTAACCAAACATAGCCACAACGAAAGCCAGTACAACCATCCAATAGGACCAGCCCACTGAACAGTCGCCTGGGTTATATATCCCTGTACTCTCGCCGCACAGATACGTGCCGTTGGTATTGTCCGGGTTCCACCAGCCTATGTGGTATGTATTCATCCCGCCCCATGAGGCCGGGAAGAGGAAGACGCACATCAGCAACGCTATCACGATGACCCACATGAACACGATCACCACGCCGTGCACACGCGACTGGTCATTGGCGCAGAACGAGAACAGCGTTGCCATGGCGATCATGCCTAGGAACACCAGCGCACCACACACCAGCAGCACACAGAAGGCCCAGGAGCCACCCGGATAGTGGGACATGAGATCGCCCCCCCAGGGCAGGGCCTCACTCTTGTACGGAGTGGTGGTGTGAAAGTCCAGTTCGAGGAAAAGCAGGCCGTAGAACAGGTCCACGTATCCGTCATACCGTCCGTAGGTGTACTGGAGTGAGTTCAGCACCAGGGTTTCGTTGGTCTCTGTCTTCATCTGGTATGTGTTGGTGTAGTTCCGGTCGGATACGTCCGTTATGGACACCTGTAGGTCCCCATTGTGGTCGATGTAGGAGAAGTTGAGGTAGCGCTGAAAGTGGGCCACGCGGTGTGTCCTAGTGTTGAGCACGGTGCCATGAGCGTCGAGCGTTGTGTTGGCCGTATCAGTGACTATTGTTGAGTCGTTGACGTAGTAGGCTGTGAACTTGAGGTGATAGAGATTGAGTTTCGTCTCAAATGCCTTGACCGGATCCAGCCTCCAGATGGTGGACGTTGTGATGATCGTATCTGTTTGGTAACTGTGTACGCCCAGTAGCTTGGATTCGGCTTCGGGTTCAAGGATCGTGCCGTTGACGTTGATGACGCGGCCATCCCACCCACCCACACGAAGGTCTGAGTGCGATGCCAGGGACGCTAGTGAGTCACCCTTGATAGAATCAAAAACCTGGTAAAACAGACAGGATTAAAGTGAGTATGGTTGCTGAAGATAGGATGACCGTAAGTAGTCATGAGGGGTATTGACAATCATGGGTTTGAATTACGCCGACCCAGGCTGCAGTAACACAGAACAGCAAAGCTGTCTCAGTTGAATTAGCGTAGGACAACGTCTTTGCATTTGTAGATAGGTATGTATACTCATGAGCAGCACGTGGGTTGAGCACTTACCTCAGTCTCGTTCATGAGCATGTAGGGGCCCTCGTACTGCAGGCGTGTCTCATTGAGCACAGCGGTTGTGTTGGCATGGATATACACCGGCACGCTGTTCGTCAGCCAGGACGTGGTGAAGCAGCCCACACACAGCAGCACTACCGTCAATGCATACAGCACTGAACTCGCCACGGCCATCCACCTGAAACTCACACTGCGCAGGCTGCCCGTCAGGCAGTGCTCGGTATAGAACAGGAAGTAGATCAACGACATAAACTGCGGGATCAGGGTCAGTCCTACCACGCCCAGGAATAGGTGCATGAGCCGGTTCAGGCTGGCCAGTCCTATGAGCGCCGCGGCCACGCCAATGTTGAGCGCCATCACCGTCAGCATGATGGCCAGGCCGGCGCCCTTCTGCGCGCGTCCCTTGATGGTGAGGGTGTCGTACTCAGACACGTCCCACACGCGGCAGTAGGCGTACGCGGAAAACCACGCGGTGAATACGGGCAGGAACATGGCGTACTGGAAAACCGAGACGGTCATGATGACGAACACATCCAGGCTGTGTAAGAGCGCCAGCAGAGACGGGAGCAGCACGGCCACGGAGAATATAGCCAGGGCAGCGGAGTTAGACGCGGCGAACATGAATATGACGCTGGACGCCACCATCAGGGTCACGGCTATGGTCCAGGCAATGACTATGTTGTACGTGAACTGGGAGAAGCGCTTGTGGAAGTGCACGGCGCAGAACAACACGTACAGAATGCAGTTCACAGCCGTGACGCCGTACGCTACATACATCTTGTACTCGTCGCCCCCGAAGTTCATCTCTACCGCCGAGAAGTACGCCAGCGCGGCCATGAGACCCGGACTCACGCCGGTCACGGCCTGTACGACCATCTGCAGCAACATGTGTAGGAAGACATTGAGCTTGAACGACAGCTTGTGGGGACCGTCGAATATGTCTCCGAAGGAATTGAACAGCATGATCAAGTAGCACGCCATCGTACCGTTCGCCCATCTCTTGCGCTGTGTGATGAAGGATTGGCTCTCCAGCTTAGCCTCGGTGTAGAACACTGCATTAGGCACCCACTGAGTCTGCTTGCCCGTCATCAGGCACGCGGCATAGCTCAGCACATTATCGGCCGCTAGCAACAGGTTACCCACCCGTAGGCCCTGGTCCAGCGTGATCTGTTTGGGGTAGTCGAGGTAGTAGTCCAGCGGTTCTCCTTCCAGGTCACTCATGCGCCACAGCCCCGCCGCCCCGCAGATGAGCGGCAACATGCCCACAAAGGTTTGCGCGCCTTGCAGGTTAGTTATGCGTGCTTCCTGGTCGTACGACTGGACCGCACGATAGAACATCTCCGTCAACCCTTCGGTGTGCAACGACTGCATGGTGGAGCTCATCACCCGCTGCCGGCCAGATACAGCGCTCACGTGGGCGTGGGACTCCAGGTAGTTGATCAGGTTGGACATAAACGACGTCGCGTACGTTGTGCCGATTTCAGTGGTGAATGCGTAGTCCACCTCATACACCGAGCTGTAGGCCGAGAAGAACCACTCGTGCGAGTTCACCTTACCGGCTGGCTCGCCCTTGATGATCGTCGTCATGCGCAGGCGTTTGCCCGGCGCCACCTCCACCAGTCCATGGTCGTGCTCATGCGCGTCCGATACCTTAGCCTGCATGATGGTCACGTGTCTTGGGTCGTGTTGCATGCGTAGATTATTGGCCCACTGTTGCTGGTTGTACGTGCTGCTGATGTAGCCCGTGATATCGTTATCCGCTAGCGGCATGCCATCCATGACCGCCAGGTAGATAAACTCAACGTCCAGGTCGTGGCACTGCTGCTCCTGATCGTACAGACTCTCCAGTGTGCGCTGCAGTTGGGTGCGCGTGTTGATCCTGTTCCCCTCCGTAAATCCCGCAAACGATACCACTACCCCCACGACCAGTTTGCGCTGCTTAGATCTGGGTGTGAAGTACGAGCCACCCTGTACCGGCGCAAGCCCCGACCACTGTGAAATCACCGACTGCGTCTTCACTGCAGGCGCCGAACTCAGCACCAGATCATCTCTGACCTTCAGCATTGAAACCTCTGTATGCCTCATATCGTCCTCTGAGCCTCCCACCAGGCCTAAGACACTGCCGATTTTAGCTCCGTAACTTGCTATTACATAACCACTCCTCCTTGTGGCTGCTTTGAATCGACCCCAGCGAGACGGATCCACCTCCACCTCGATCTCGTCTGTAAGATACACAGTGTCATCGTCTGTGTGATCCTTCCATACTAAATCTGGATGCAGTTTCTTATCCTTGGGTTTATTGAGGGTGATCTGTAAGATTGAGTTTTAAAATGAATCGGTAGGTGAGTGAATCTTCAGAGTCAGCTATCCATAAAAAGGTTATACAGCGGGGTACGGTTGACATACGGAAATTCGCATACGTACATCTACCTCATGGAGTAGGCGTGAGATATACTTATATTATTTTTATTATTATTACTATTATATATATATATATATATATACATATATATATATACATATGTATATATGTGTATGTATAT